>NW_009921429.1:8292-27267 GCF_000696875.1 Nestor notabilis | reverse complement strand
ATTCAGCATATCTTGGGCTGAATTGCACTCCCAGTTGTGCTTTTCAGTGTTTTTCTTGCTGATTATTTTAGGTCACCATCTAAACTCTACTATTTTCTGAGTGTTTTCCACCTGCCAAGGTTATGAAACAAACAACTTTTCCATAAACTGAAAAGATTGATTCTTTTTGCTCTTTTCATTTGCAGAGATATAAAAAACACCTTTGAAAGAAAGGGAAGAGATTATTAAGAATAGGAAAAGGACTTCAATGAAGCAAAAATACAAGGTTTTCAAACCCCTGCATTTGGAGTACTTTGAGAACCATGAGAAAAAAATACTAAAAATCATGTTCATCCATCTGCTTGTGAAAAACCAGTGAAGTTTTAGCTAGCATGTAGTAATTGTATTCTTCTATTGCCAAGAACTTCTACCACTGATTCACTTGTGAATTTTGTTTATATTTAAATTAATGTCTAATATTACCGGATGTTTCAATATTTTAATTAAAATACTTCCATTTGTATGACAGAAGATGAATACTGTAGGATATTAGTGGCTTTCCCTAGGAGTTCTAGTGTATAATTTGGTTCTTTCATCTCCAATAGACTCATACAGCAGGTCTCCCATGACAAAGAGAGCCATGTCTGTACTCTCAGGCAGGATGGGGCTGCAACCGTGGTGAGTTGTGACTGTCCTCTTCTCTTTTAGCTTGTCTCATCTAAAAGAGGCCTAATGGACGTAGAGGACAGACAGACACAAACTCCACCCATTTGTTGTTTCTTAACTACAGGTTTTTTTTCTTGAAAGAATAAGTAGAAAGAATTCAGCAAGTCATCTACCTTGTCAGATAAATATTAGGCAGAACACTGTTTTCCCTTTAAATAGAAAAAGATGGCTCAATAATTCCTTAAGGTGATAAAACTGCAATTTATGCTGAAGTGTAAGGCCTTATATTTGTTTTCAATATACAGTATTGTTTACTTGCGATCTTGGGCAAGCTGTTGCACATCTTTGACAGAGGGAGCTGAGATTAAGAAGGTCCTCCAATGCCCTGCAATGCTAGGTCCACTTCTTCCTGAGCCACTGTCACATTGTTTTTCTTCAGCTAGATAGAGCAGTATCTGGCTTCAGAAGAACTAGACAAGGAGTGCATCATTTTCACACTTAATTTAAGAGTGTGCCATTTAAGAGTGTGCCATATCCCAATGAACTAGTATCAGCAGGCAGCTGAGATAATGCATCTTTTCACTTATAAAAACAACTGTAAAGCTACTGAACATTTCTGAGCTGCTTGGACTTGCCTGGGACTAGTACATAGTCTTGATAACTTTCCTGTTCCCTTCAGGCAAATTTGTCAGATACGAAGATTAGCACATGTATGCCTGCTTTTGTTATTCTGGGAAAAAACAAACAGTGGATTTATGGGATTGCTTGTGTCATGTTATAGTTCTCGTTTTAACTGGTTGACAAAGTCACCTCTTAAACCTAAATGTCCTTAACTCTTCTGAGATTGAGGAACTGGCCCTGACAAGGAGAATGATACATAAATTGAGCTTTAGAGCTTCTACAGTTAGCATAAAAATAGTTAAGCCATGTGATGCAGTAAGCTAGGCCTTTATAAACCATGCTACCGGTTTGGAGCGGGGGGAGCTGACCTACTTGGACATCAAGCTTCTTGAAGATCCGGTATCACCAGGTTCTATCAGTCGAATTTTTTATAGTTAGCACCAAAGCATGAATTCAGTGCACACACTGTATGGTATATTCTAGGTAACTGAGCTGAAATGCAACTGAGGCAAGCCTGTGCCTCACATCAGACTGAGTCACCCAGCAACACTGCAGGAGTACAGATTAGCCGTTCATGGTAGCAGAGTTCTCAGTTTAGTCAAAACAGTGCTGACTGGCACCCCTGCAGGTTAACCTCCAGCAAAAGGGAGGGGACACATCAGTCTCCCTGCTGGTGCTGGGCGCCAGTGTGATGGTGGCAATCCAATTCAAGAGACCAGTGTGCTGGCATAGGTATTTGCTAGCGAGAAGCTATGACAAAACTGAATTTAAATCACATCAGTGATTTATAAACTATGTTCATGAATGGAGGGATAGATGGATGGATAATACTGTTCATTTTCTAAAGCTTTGTTGTGATGCTCGGCACTATCTCTCCATGCAGGATATTTATGTTTAAAAATATATCTAGATCAATGGAAAAATCATGACAGATAATGTTACCTTGTGAAGACAAGCATATGCTTGTCTTGCTGAAGCTGAGCATGCTTCAGTAGTCCAACATCACATTTTAAGTTTATAAAATACAATTTTTTTGTCATCCTTCTGTAGACACTTCCCAAGTCTCTGCAAAGCAGATTCTTGTCTTCCATTTCCCCAACATGGAGACTCAAGTGAGTGGTTAGGACTCTGACAAGATTGCCTTTATGAGCAGTTATTGCTCAGCCAAAACCTGAGCAGCGAAGCAAGTGCTTTGAGGACAGAGTCCATCTGAGAGATTTTTCTTCCAAGTACGCTTCAGAGAAGGCCGTTCTCTCACACGCTGCTTGAGCTCCCACAGCACCACACCCTGCTTTGAAGGCGAGGATGTCAAACAGGTTGGCTTTCCCTGCGGGAAGGAGGTGGATTCAGAGCACGATGGCTCCCTCCTCATTGGGTGCTGCCGCTGATTCCCCAGCTCTCCACGCTCCCTGCCTGGGTGATAAATAGATTTCTTAGAGGGTGGGTGGCACCTACGGTGCTGCTCACGGCTTGGCCGTAGCGGGGTTATTTGCTTTTGTTACTTGTCTTGTACTAGTAGAGGGTTTAGGGACTTCTCTCTCTTCTGTGGTGTTTGGTGTGATGGTGAGAGAACTCTTCGGGCAGAGCTGCTGATTCCAAGTGTCTCCCTGAAACCTTGGCACTGCAGTTGCAACATCTACCATCATCGCTTGTTAAAAAACAAGGCAATCAAGGCACTGCATAGAAGACGATGAGGAAACTCAAAAGTATCCTTCTTCTGTGCCTTGGCTTTCTTCTAGTCCATGTAAGAGGTAAGTGGCCTTCACCTTGGCTTATTTCTAGGGCATGGTTATTAAAATGAAATAAAAACAACAAAAACCTCAACCCCTAAGAAAAAAGTTTGTTTATTTAGAAATGCTTGCTGGCATTATTTTTGTTACTAGTGTTTCACAAGAAGCATTCAAGACTGTTTAGATAAGTACTTTTGCAGTTTCTAAAGAGATATATATCTTTTGGATGATCACTCATAACAGCTGTGCTAGTTGGAGTCTGTTTGTTATAATTTCTTATTTCCTCTGTAGTGTTGCTCCCCTAAAATTACTCACAAGCTTGGGCCTGAGTACCAACTTTAAAATGAAAGCTGTAAAATGAGAGCTTCCAAGGGAACTTGAAGTTTACAAAGAGATCCTTAGTCAACTATTCGCTTCATGTTTATATAGCTTTTCTTAGTTATTGAAACGTGTGAGTTATATTGTCAAAACAAATTCTGATTCAATTTATAAGATGCTCATACTTTCATATTGGTGCTCATGCTTTAGTAATTATAAATTAATAATTTATTAGCCTTAGACAACATATTCCTGAATATAGAAAACCCACACACAAGCATACTTTCTTTTTACATGCAAGATTAATGAAGAATTGAATATACTTTGTACATATTTTTGATGAATGAATAGCAGTTGGGAAAATGTAGTCCTTTCACACTGAGCCTTTTTTCTATATTCAAACATAATTTTCTTCTAACAAAATATTTTGTAAAATTTTTTTGGATAGCAGACCAAATAGGATCATCCTCATGTGTGTGCCATGTAGTATACTTGTAATCTTTTCTTCTTTGTACATCAGCATTACTTCAGAAACTCGCAGGTGCAGTGTTTGACTGCAGCAAGAAATCATTCACTAACCACTAGTTCCAAAATTGCCGCTGCTTCTCCTCCTCCTGTCACCCCCTGGGTGCAGGGGTGCAGCCCCTGGGAGACCTTGCAGTGATGGGCAGTGAAAAAAACCTTGCCTTAAATTAGTGACCTAGTTCCATTTTCACAAGTAAGGAATTATTTAGAGGTCTTCAGCAAATAATGTGGCGTAGAAACAGCAGAGCACTAGGACTGTGCTGGGCTGCCCTGGAGTATGTTGTGAACAGCGATGATTCACTTGGTCTCTCATCACTGGTATGCAGACTTTCTTGTTCTGGAGGACTGTCTTGTGTTACATATTTCTCTTCAAACAATCTGAGCATGGGCAAGCCAATTGCCAGACACTCTAGCATTTTAATTACAAGGATAGTCAGCCTAACCGTTCTTGCCTTCTACATGTGCTAATTTAGAAGTTCAGGCACCGCTTTGGGGAAGAAATCATTGCTGAAAGCTGCTGTGGGCTTTGGGCAGTCTTATAACTGTGGAAACTAGATAATCCACTTTAAAAAGCAAAATGAACTATTATAAGTCTATGACAACAGCCACTGAATTTTATCATCAAAGAATGCATCCCCCCATGTTTCAGGAGATATTTACAGGAATCACTTCTCAGTCTAATTAAGACATGATATGAGAAAGGATTTGCCATGCTGGTAAAAAGCTGGTCTAAGTTCTTTTGGTAGGAATATCTCTGACATGATTCACCTTTATATATGCAGCCTTAATTCTTATCTAAGCTTAACCATCTGTGCTAACTTCTAGAAACTACTGTGCCACCACAGCCAGGCCATATCACATCACTCCTCTTACTATCTAGCATTTCTTTTACGTCCAGCTATCTTCAGCTAGTTGGCTAGACTACCTTGACAGACACATCTCAACAGAAATGTGGCATACCCAAGGACCACATAGCACAGGGAAAGTGGGATCTGATACAGTTCGGCATACTTTCACCTGCATTCACTGGATTTTATTTCCAATCTTAGGCAGGTTACATTAGGTTCCCCCATGTAAGCTGAGCTGCAACAACTGATTTTCTGAGTGTCTTTTAGACCAATCCAAATGAAAGAAACTTCACAGAAACTTCTTCCACCGAAGTTCATGCTAACACCCCATGTTGGTTACTGCAGCTTGGCCCATGTACAGTGTGGTAAGACACAGCTCAGGTCCTAGTCCCCCAGTAACATGCATCTGTTTGACACATGTTGTAGGTCCCATTTGGGCCATACACCTCAGTTTTGAAACATGCTGCAGTCCCATTTGGGCCATACACCTGTGTGCATACCTGCAGTGGTGCAGCAGTGCAGCCTGAGGGCTCTCTCCTTCCTGCACTGAGCTGGAAAGCAGCTGACACTCAGATGTGACTGCTCAGAAATGCCCTTCAGGTTCCCAATATAGATAAAACCTATGCACCCATGGTCTTTAAGATCAACCAATAGATGACATGTTTGGTCAGTAAGAAAGACAGTGCAAAGGTCGATGATGTTTAAGATGCGTTTAGTCCATCAGGTATTGCATGCTACACATGCAACAGCAACAGCATTTATTGCTAGCCAGTAAACCACCTACTACTGTCCAGCTGAGGCTTACAAAAATGTTGTAACAACTCAAAACTAATTGTATTCTCAGTTAATTAACTGGGCACTTTATGGGAGAAAATTAGAGACCTGTTTGGATTTGAGACACTACGTGACTTGGTTTTATGTATAACATAGCTTTCACTAGAGTTAAAAAACAGAACAGGGGAGATGAAAAACACAGTCCTGTTTTTCTGATACTGCTCCATCAAGCTCCAGTCCTTGCTGTCACCCCATGTGAGGTCCTTGTGTACATGCTGAAGCACTCACGGCAGCAGAAGGTATATATCAGACAATGAATTCTTCTGTTGCTGGGTGCCAAAACTATTTCATTCCGAATACCAGAGCTGCTATCATCTGTAGCAGCAGCAGAACTGTTGCAACATCAGGGCTTGGGAAGAGCTTACAAATGGTGTAGTTACTCAGCTTCTCGAGTTCACTTTTCAGACACTGCTGGCACATTGCGAGCCTGGTAGCAGTGCTCAGACTGCCTGTTTTCAGTGTGTACATCTCCCTCATTTGCAACAGCGATTGTCACTCCCTCTCCATTTCATTGAGGGTAATAAGTAAACAAATAAATGCCCTTATTCTTTCAATATTAAAAATCAATAAAAATATGCCTTTCTGTGGCATTTTGCCTTATGGTTAGGAGGAGATTCAGATTGTTTTGATTAGAGTCTTCCTCTGTTTCCACAGAGGGCTGACATGTGTGAACGTTAAGGGAAAATACTATCTAAAATCTCATCTGTAGTACAGTATTTTATGAAGGCAAATAGGCCATCCCAGTTGAAAGAAAGGGCATGCATGGGTTATGAAAATATAACACTCCCACTTCCACTGTATAAGCTTTGCCTGTCGTCAACACATTTTTTAATTCCTGAGGAATTTCTTTCAAATCATGGGAATATCTTTTCTCATATATCATGGGAATATCTTTTCAAACAGCAACGTTGCTCCAGATCAAATGAAAACAAAGCCCAGAGCAGGCACTGGGATTAGCAGACAAATTAAATCAAAGTCCTTCCTTACGTCCCAGGTTTTATAACTAGAGGGAGGAACCAGGGGCACACACTCCATACCAGGAACAGTCCTGAATTAATGGCAACACAGCCTCCCAGATCGCAATCTTTACCACATCAAAACTGTAACTCTACCTATCAACTCTTATCAGGTTACCACCTGCAAAGAGCAGAAATTGAGATACAAGGCAGATATTTCTGTTCACAAAGATGACACAGAACATTTTGCTTCCTGAGTGTAATGGTAACAAAAAAAAGGCTGGCTCTTTGTTCAGAAACCCAACCCTGCAAAGCATTCTGCATGTCAAGACTCTTGATTTCTGTTCCCTCTGATGGCTAAGCCACCAGATCCTCTTCTGAGACTCCTGCTTTTGAACTTCAGATACCAACTGATACTCCATGACCCTTTGCCCTGGGTCATTCAGAGAGGCTTCTTTGTGCATGCTGGTGGCATATGCAAGGGCTTCTTCAGCTAGGTGAAGGGAGTCTGATTGCTTCTCTCATTTAGTCCAAATGAGATGAGAGGTGGCTCCTGAGACTCCACAGAGACTTTGTGGCTGAACAGACCTGCTTGCTGATGTCCAGAGACTCCTTCCAGCATTATCCTTTTTCAGAAAACATATTCTTAATGTCATGAAAGAGAGAAGATGCAGGCCTTGATGCTTTGCTGCTTTGCATCTTAAACACACAAGCAAAGAATGTGTATGAAATGCCCTGAACATCCACTTTGACTTGGCAATATTAGGAACCCTCTTTGGAAGAAATATAAATAATTAAGCTTACAGGCTATTCTGACTTCAGGGGGCACAGGATTAGTTGCACAATAGAATCTCAAACAAGTTCAACCCAATGTTAAGTTCCAGAATAGCCCTATTGACATCTGTGTTACCCATATTGAAGAGCCAAAGGTATTTTGCATATATTTTACCAGTGTGGTTGGGATGACATGGGGAAGAGGAACATTAAAAGACTCTGCGAGCAACACAAATAGCAAAGCCTGGCATCTCCCTGACCCTCTGTATTATCTTCAGCTCCCTCTGTTGTCTGCACTACCAGCGGGGACAGCGTGGATTAGCCAGCTGGTACTTAGGCAGTGAATGGTCACTCTGAGAGGCCAACACAGCTGCTGCTTGTGCCCCATTACAGGGTTTCAGGAGGAACGCTCATCTTGGTCTCTTCTTTGAGCCTATCTACTTGTACAGCTCTCATGTAACGTGACTATAGTTAAGCCTGACGCTCTCAGACCAAATGGCTGAAAAGGGCTGACAGCTTCACGAACCACGCAGGGACAGAGAGAAGCTCTGGGTGAACAGCCCATGCCACGGCCTGAGCTCTGCTTCCTTGCGGACACAAAGCTGAAAACCTGAGGTGCTCAGATGAATGGTGCTTTTTCATGGGAAATCCCTACTCTTTTGCTCTGCCTGTAATTTGACAGTATACAACAGCTTCTTCTGCACTCACTCTGAATCAAAGCATAGAAAATTATATATGCCCTATTTTATGTATGCAGGGCATATCGCATCATAAAGAATGGCAGCTACCTTTGAAGAGCTGTTGTTGTCCACAACAAAGCAAACACCACAGAACTAGAAGATTTTCTTTCATGTTTGATGAAACTATGCTGCACAGACCTAAAGCAGTACTGCCACTCCTGCTTTAGTAGTGCATCTTATTGCTGGTGATTATTTAAATGTGTTCTTGTATGAATAAGTGACGGAGACCTTTTCATTTCCCTTGAATTCAAACTGTAAACAGAAGTGGCCTAACAAAAAACATGAAGTCAATTATCAGGTCCATATGCTGTGGTCTACAGACTGGAACTTGGACACTAATTACAGATTTTAAAGCAGACTCACTTTCCACCTCAACATCAAGGGGCTGTGATGGCAGTCATTGTTTATGGAATGAAAGGGCCATGATGGAAGTAAAGCTACAGTAGCCTCATCAGGAAATATGGATCATGGGGGTATTATATCAAAGAAATAGTACCTGCTCATTGAGATTTTGTCCGAAGTGTCCACTCTAGGGTATAAACCTTTATGTTCTCCCAAAACTTTTCCTACATGAGTAATTTCCTTTAAACAAACATAATTCCTGAATAAAGTTGGACCAGTAAATGGGTATGTTCTGAATCACATACCTGGGAGGAAACATCCCATTTTCTCATTACAGGGGAAATATGTCTCATGATTGTATAATAATCAGAAATGATCTCTGCAAAGAGTAACTTAAATTTCAGCTAAAAAAGAACATAAAATGGGTCCCATGAGTGCCTTTGGTAACATATTGTTCCTTTTCAGAAAATTTTTGTTCTCATTTGTGAGTCACCCACTTCTTCCTCAGTCTCTGCCAGCTTCATAATGTTTTAAACTCATTGTATTCACAAAACAATTCATATTTAATCACACTGAAGGAATATATTTGTTCTTGGTTTTAAATAATGTAAAATCAACTTATTTTCCCTTTCTATCTAGCTCACATTTCTAAGTTACTTGCTTCTAATTTAGACAGATAGTCTCATCCCGATTATATGACTGCTAGCAATGCACTCTAAGCCCATAATTTAATCATATGGATGAAAAAAGGATTTATCTAACACATGTGCATGTATACATTTAAGATGCATGACCACACACTTATACACACATAGAAACACATTTTCTCATGGATCTTAGCTTCATTTTAATACTAGACTATGCATATTAAATGCCTCAGAAGTTAATTTCATTTGTCTCATAACCTGACTCTCATTTGGCAATATTCATGCTGCCTTATTTAAATCTGTGTCATTTTAATGGCCACAAACTGTGTTCATATGGATCCAGTGCAGGACTGAGCCTACTTACAGAGATTATAAAGTTGCAGAGTGATACCACAGTAGCCTTTTGCCAGAAAACTTCTGACTACAGTTGTAATGACGAACAGCTAACATCCACCTGCAGAATCCAGCCTTCTTCCTCATAAATCCTCCTCAAAAAATGTGGGCCCTCAGACCCTTGTGATCTGTCAGCTACATGGGTGAAGGGTGATGGATTCATTTAACATTTAGGTCACAAATTAAACCATAGGCAGAGGTGCTGCTGTCTGCATGTTAGTGACTGGATACGTGAGGCAGGTTTTCAGAAAACTAATATTGGCAGCAATCTGTGGACATTAAATGCACATGTGTCTGAGGACACAATTTTGTAGGGCCGTGCCTTGGTGGGGTGGGATGACCTCACTTCCATGATGCTTCAGCAGGGTGTGTCTCATATTCAAGTAAACTTACTAAAAGCTGGCTTAAGATCTCTGTGACAAAAAGCAACTACAATAATCTCCATAGCAGAGCAATTAGACTAACAAGGATTTTATGCCTATGGCCTTCCACACATGATACTAGAAAGGCTTATAGAAAGTATTGGCCTTAGTGATAGCAAATGTCCTACCTGGAAGAATTATGCCAGTAAAATGAAATTTTGCAACTTTGACATTTTAACTACTATGTTTTGATGTTTGGCTTTATGAAGTCTATTTTCCCTTGCCTGGCTGCTACAGAGAGGCTACTGTTAGCTATGTAGGCCAGGTCTACTACACAGATTTTTACTGGCACAGCTACATGTGTTGGGTGGGGATGAGGGAATTACATCCCAAATAAAGATGGCAGTGCCAGCAGAAGTCCTGCTTGTGTTTGAGCAGCTAGTATAAACACGATTAAAACAGGTCCTTTCACAATACAAACTGCATATCCATCTGGAAGGCTTGCTTTCTTACCTTAGTGCTTTCTCATTTGTAGATAAGGACTGTTTTGTGGTGTCAGGCAGAAGCATACAAACATTTCTCAAATTCTCTGATGTGAATCATTGTGGACCACCCAAGAAATAACACCACTGCAATAGTTCAGTTTCTTTGTAAAAACAGGGATACTCCCAGAAGAAAGGCTAGAAGTGACGCCAAGAAATAGCATACTAGCCCAAAGCAATAACAACAGATAACTCAGATAGTATCTCCTGCATGGCTAACTCTCTTAATAACCTTATCCAGGCTAAAAAAACCCAAACCAAATTTAAAAAAACGAAACCAACCAAAAAGCCCCAAACCCATAACAACAAAAATCCCTCACCCAACTAAATAAAACCACAACAACAACAACAAAAAAAACCTAAACAAAACCATACATGTAAAACCCCCAACCAAATAAAACCCCCAAAGGAACAAAGCTGTTTTCTCCCCACTAAAATTACTTTCATTCTCTTTTTCATAAGTATATTTCCAGCTCTTTCTATTATGGAAGCTCAACCAAGAAAAAAAGGCTATTTTTGTTTGTGGAAAATGAATTTCTTTCAGACTGTTTGTTCCGTGAAACAGCTTGACTAATTTATTTCCATTGTCATTCATCTTCAGAGTTCCCTGAAGTGACTGCAGTTCCTATTAAGCTAAATATTCTAAGTCTCTAAATGTGTTTTTGTTTGTAGACCCACCATTTTGTGGATGAAATCTGGGCTATTCAGCTATTTAACCATCTGTTATGCTCCCAAATTAGATTCTTAAAATGTCTAGGTGCAGTCTCAGAAATGGTAATGAGCATTTAAAATTCAGCTCCACAAGATCTTACTCCTTGCGGTCATTGACGTTATTACCAGAGGAAGTTGGGATGGAAGTCCAAGCAATCTTTTGGTTTATTGGAGTATCATTTACCATGATGCACAGATGTGAACATACAATTTGCCCATCTGTCAAGGTTTATATTTATACAGCCAAAGAGATTTCAGTGTAGATTCCTGTCTTACTCCCAGTCAGTCATTCTGTGCTGGTATCTGGGTTTTTTCATTACTTGGTTTCTCATCAGAGATAATTAAAAAAAAAAAAAACCACAACAATCTGAATAATTCCTGCAGGCAATTTTCAGGCTTCTTTTTTTATTCTTAAAAATTCTGTATTTGTCTTCTGTTTCTCCTTTGCAGTCTTAAAACACCACCTCCTATCTTTTCTCATCTGTTTGATAAGAGAGCAGACACAACACGCAACAGGAGAGGGAAATGTTCGTGTCATACAGAAGGGCAGATGTTAGTAACTGTTTCAGTCTGCTGTTTTGCTTTGGTTCTCATGCAATTGGGAGCATCTGCACCATCTTGCTTGAATTCCATAATCTCTTCTGATGAGATTCCTCCTATTTTTATTTTTTTTTCTTTTCCCTAACTTCAAAGAAGTATTTTATCTGGAATTTTTCCAGAATCTTCATTCACAAGACAATGTTGTCACATTCTCTTTACAGCACTAGGACCTCTGTAGCTGCTTTCCATATTGTTACTTCCTGTGTGTCAGGACCTGCTACACAGGAGCTGGTTTGGTCAACAGCTCTTTGGTATTACAAAATGATTTCTGATGACTCACTCTGGTGAGCAATGGTTTGAGCCCTGCTGGTGATGTCCTACAGCACCAGGGCTCAGGTCACACAGCCTCCCTCAGCACTTAGGGCGCTGATCAAGAATGAAGAGGTTTTATCCAGAGGACAAAATCAAATGAAAGTCAAATTTCTCGTGTTGCTGACACTGAAAAAATGCTTCAGAAATATGTAAGTTGATCATATTAGTGGAGACAATGCCAGGATGTCAGCCTGTGGGTAAGGGAACATAGATCAAACTAGCCATCCAGCTAAGGACCCAGTCCAAAGGTTACTGGAGTTGGCAAGTTTGGTTTAGCAGCCAGGGCAGGGGAAGGAGAGGCTGTTGGACGAGCTGACACTCCAAGGTCAGTTCAAACGTATAAGAGATAAAATGCTACTCTAATAACATTGCAGGGAAAGCCTTATGCTGTTATCTGC
The DNA here is from genome assembly GCF_000696875.1 of Nestor notabilis. Taxonomy (NCBI): domain Eukaryota; kingdom Metazoa; phylum Chordata; class Aves; order Psittaciformes; family Psittacidae; genus Nestor; species Nestor notabilis. The sequence goes on along the minus strand of NW_009921429.1, from coordinate 14,969 downwards.
TTTTCCTTTCCAAACACAGGTTTGTCATAATATTTTATAGGGACAGTTTTGCTTTAAAAGTTATTCACTGTTCTGCGTTCCAGCCTTGTTTTATCCTTTCTGTCAGACACCAGCTATAATTAAGTTCAAAGACTTACATGAAAATCCTCACGGGAATCAAGACATTCCTACTTTATGCTCCTGCACCGATTGTTATTTGAGACTCACACAGTGTTTCACCACTGATAATTAATCTTTCCAGGAGCTCTCTGACACAGGTGAGAGCTATTAATCAGGAGCAGTGATTAATGAGAAGAATGCTACGAAGACAGATGGCACCTGCCAAGAAGAGAGGGCTGAGCTGAACCCAGAGCATTGTCATGCTGGAGAACTTCTGATGGCCTCTCTCTGTTCCTCAGTTTCCCCTCTTGAACAATGATGCCATTCTTGGCAGCTGGAACCAGATGATCTTTATGGTCCCTTCTAACCCAAACCATTCGATAATCCTTGATGTGGAGTGTCCAAGCCTTACCAGGAAAAACACTTTATTGAAGAATTAGGTATTAAGCCACTTAGATGGGGTAATAAAGAGATGCTGATCAAGAGGCTTACTCGATAGAGCACAGTAAAACATTAGGGAAGCTGTGGCACGTTGTGACTTTTTGTGGGTTTGTGCAGGCTGATCTTGTATTTGGTGTGCAAACACAAGGACGGTGAAATTTCAGCCAGGATGAACATTAATAGGTACTCTGCAAAGAGGTGTTTCAGGAAGGCTATTTATTAAAGGGAAAGTGGCAGATTGTAGAGAGTGGAAAGTAAAACACATGAATAACTGTGTTTGTTTAGTTCAGAATCATATACTTCAGTTTATACATTTTAAACATTTTCCAGTTTCATTTGCCTGCTAACTTCAAATGTCAGGATGCTAATTGCCCTGCTGTGACATTTAATGACATCATTGTCACCTAACAGAGAACAGGAAGGGTTCTTTTCTCGGCTTTCAGGTTTTTTTAAGGTACAGTAGAAAATAAATTAGGTAAATACATCCTTACAGCTTTTACTTGCTGGCACATGTTACAGGAAGAGTTTAAAAAAAAAAAAAAAGTTGATTCATGTTACAAGTGATCACAAGGCAGCCTGGCCAGTAAAGCGGGGCTAGTAAAACCATAATGAAGACATTAAAAATTCTCACCTAATGATTCTGGTTTGCAAGTACTGTGCTGAATGCTACTTTCAGCCGTCTTTCAGCAATAGACCTTGTGCCCTGTAACAGGCAACCTGTGTTCCTCAAAGGCATGTTTGCACAGCCACTGAATATGGATAACAGGAGAGAACAGCATCTCTTTGCACTACCTGAACAAGTAGCTTCTTTGCATTAGACCAGTCCATCTCTCATGGTTGTTCAGGACTGTACAGTGCTGGCACAACTGACAGCTTGCTCTGTGCCTGCTCCTGTTTGGATGGGTTTTTCTTTTGCCTCTTACTGGTGTTCTGATTTTGTCCAGAGCCCTCAGACCTGGAGATCACATAGACTGCCCTCTGACTTAGTCTCTTTCCTTCTGTCACCTTCCTCCTAGGTCAACGTGATTTTGATTTAGCTGATGCTCTCGATCATCCAGGTAGGTAAATCTCCTGTCCTTATTTTACTATGACATTTAGACTCAACAATAAAACTTAAGTCCTTTTCCTTGAGGACTGGTGTATGAAGTAGCTACTACTGAAGTTAAAGATATATAGAACTGAGAAATGCTAGATTTCAATAACAGATTTCAATTTCATAAAATCAAAAATTTCTTTAAAACAAATAAATAAGAAAGGCTTTGAAAATTTATCACTTCACTTTTAGCTTCTGCTGTGATACATAAGGATTTATTGAATGCAGCTTTCTAGATTTGCAGATAACTTCTTTTGTTAAGTTGAAAAAGATTAAGCTGTTATTGTTTATTGGTATGTCATTGTGTCCCGCAGACGACATTATTACTAGGAAGCCTACAGTGATCAGAAGACCAACAAGACCTGTGCTGAGTGAGTAATGAAGACATAACTGGCCATAACTTATTTTAGATGTGTAGAAACTGTCTCCCATGAGATTCTTGATCATATTTGCTAAAGTACCATAGCTGAGATCATTTGTGTGAATACAAACTTTCTTCTACATGCAAAGTAAGGGGTTTTTTTGGCAATTGCCAATTACATGGCTTTGTTGCTTCCAGTAAGGCTTTAGAGTATAACTGGTCACTGAAAACATTTTGTTTCTAAAAGATCTTCTTCATGTTCTTCCAGCCTGAACTGAACTCCCTGGGTAATATAACAAAGGGTAACTGTTGCCAAAAATGGGTAACTGTTCTACATTTTTTTCATTACCTTTTCTTTCAGCATAAATATTCATGATGCCTGATAATGGACTTGGAAAAGAATCAGAAGGAATCTGGGTATTCTTTCTTCTCCCCACGTATTTACTTAACATTATCTAGAACTGATTGTGAAAAAGACCTGTGCCAGAAAGGAAAAAAGGCTCTGAACAGTGGAGAGAACCAAAAGGTTTTATTTGTAGTCCTGAGAATGACAAATGATGATTTTCAATGATCTTCATTATTGTCAAAAAAAACCCCAAGCAAACTCCAGACAACAAGATAACTACACATGCATTTATGATGGAATTTTGTGATAATACAGAGATTTTTCCAGCTAAATTACATTGAAAGATTTTCTGGTTATCAAACAAAATACCAGAGTCAGGAAATGCAGGATAACATTATCCCACACAACAATGTCAGTCTTTTTCTGGATAAAAATGGCAATAAGTTTTTAGGTATATGAAAGGAGTTACATTCCCACATGATTCTCTGGCTCACTCTTTGAAAGAACAGTGGCAGCTTCTTGTGAACGTGGTAGCTACTAAATCCTGTGAAGGTTGCATTCTTCCTTCCTGCTTTGTTTTGAAAAGGAAATATGTGTTTGGCCTAGATTAGAAGTGTCTATTATAAAATACTGCTAAGCCACTGCTCTCCACTGAGTTTACTGTCCTGACTTCCTTCAAAGTCAGTGAAGAGAAATCAGCATGTCTACAGATGATTCATATCACTCTAAATGTAGATTTGTTCTTATCCTACTGTAGACATTTCAAATGGGTTACTTGAATTGTGCCCTAAAAGACTCTGTCCTTGGTCATGTTTAAAGGTAACCTGGGGATGCCAATGTCTCAGTGAAGCTGCATCAGTCAGGTGAAAGGAATTTGATTTTTAGGGACTCCCAAAACTGTTAGAGGTATGACTATGAGATGATTATTTGCCCTACCTGAGTCAGCTTCACTGATTCTTGGGAATGAAGAACTCCATGTTTTCCAGATCATTTTGGGATCTCTTTCAACACTGAAGAGGATTACAGGAAGTATAAAAACAATTAAAACTAATTTAAAAAAAAATTGTGTTAAAATCAATTACTGGATTTGGAAAGTGCAGAAAGATAATTCAAAAATATGTCTCAGTATCTGTCTAATGCTACTTCTTAACCTCAGGGTTTCCTCTATGTCTCATTCAGCCAGTATCATTGAGAAATGAGGCTGAGATGATGTTTTGGCTCAGCTGAGGCAAATTAATGTAGAGGGCGTGTCCTCCAGGCATCACTTCCCACGCACCTCTGCCTGAGTTGAAGCTCTCTTGTAGGCACCTCCCATCTAGCGTAACAGCATTCAACACAGAATTTAATGGAAGGTGATGTTTATTTACAAAATCTCTAAAAAAGTTGATTTTATCCACTCTCATTCTTCCTGCCATTGATTTAATTCAGCCATATGCTCAAACCCACATACATACTCATGAGCACCAAGATATGTATGCTTAGGTGGCCTGGTGAGCGCCATGCTAGCTACTGAGTACGTATCCTGTCTCCGTGGTTATTCTAGATCAGAAACGACAGGCTAGTTTATGTACAGATCTTTTACACCCTTGAGGAGTTATCAGCTATTATGGTCATTTGCTTCATAATCTTGCTTACTTCAGCACTCTGAACCCTAGGCCAGATTGCTGCCTACTATCTGGTATTGCTTATCTGGGGAGCAAAGACTGTGTCTATTTCATGGGTGGGCGAACAGGAGAAGTAGTGGAATAGGTGATATGCTGCAACCTTGGGCTTTAGAGCGCCCTTCTGCTTTTCCTCTAATGACAAGTCATCTGTGCTGTCATCTTATCAGAGCACAGGCCTGGTGGTTTTGACAGACATGACACATTCCTCAGTTTTACTGCTGGGAATGGTGACCTTTATTGTCTGTTCTTTTAACTCTTTGCTCTGCTGTTTTTCTGGTCCCTGCAGACACATGCATTTCCATTTGTATTTCTTTATATCATCCTTACCACTTCTGAAACAATTCTCTGCATGAACTCTCCAGAGCAAACTCCTGCATTTTACCCAACTTCTTCATCTCAATAATAAATTGAATCCAGTTTGCAGTTTATTGCTTCTCATTGTTAGCATTTGACAGGTAAAGGTATTTTTGAAATGCAACTCTCTGCTGGCCACACGCAGATAGGACTGACACCTGACAAGAACAAACCTAGTCATGTAGTATGAATTTGATTATTTTCCTGACAGATTTCCTGGTGACAGCAAAGCATTTATAAATTGTTGCACAACTGAGACTAGATATTGGGCAAAATCAGCTTCCCTGTCCTTCTGCATATAAAGAACATAAGAAGGCAGAGTTCTGCATGGTGATGTATTTGGATGGATTTTCCTGGATTTGGATGGAATTCTGACACAATTATAATGGAAAAAAACCCAGTTGAGTGTCCATCTTATTTTCTGTGGCAATAAGCATCGGTATCAAAATTTAGGTAGATTTTGCTATCTCTTCTGATTTATTCTAACACCCCACATTTATAAGGAGAAAGAAAGGGATTCTTGGAGTTATGACATCCATCTGACATATTTCTGCCTATCACTCAGTGACCTTTCAGAGCTCGCCATCATTCCATACACACCTTAACGTATCACCCACATAGTCATATCCACACCAGCATGTTGAAATGGAGTTCCTCTTGTTTATGCATCTGCAGCTCACAGACAAATTGTTTACTGGGTGGAAGTTCCATCCCAGGTACAGTGGGACACGTGTACAGTGCTGAGAGAATAGTCATAGCCTGTTCATTCACTGAGTAACATGCACATGCATTTAAGTATATTTGAAAACCTTCATAGCTCAGCCAAAGAAAAACAGACTGTCACCCAACCTCAAACCAGCACATATGATTGTTTGAAGCAAAACTTTTTATGTCACCATGACTCTTACATAAATTAGTTAGTTCAGTCTCGCTCCCCAAGTAGGTTTATTACTTGCCAGTATTTGTTCTTGAAATGGGTATTCAGTTTGTGCAGTTCAACAAATTAGACTTAAGCTAAACATGCATACACCAGTTATAACGACAGACGTAATTGTTAATAAATAAGTATATTTAAAAAATAGCTATATTTTAATACTTTAACATGGCTAATTTTTACTTACGTATTTGCAGATATATTAAAGGTATTGATCTTGTTTCCACTATGAGATTTATTCTGAGCTTATTTAAAGCAGGCAAAAATCTTTTGTATTTTGAATAGAAAATATTGTATTGTTTTTCAATTACTGTGTGGGCAAATATCAAATTCTGTAAGAGTTTTCAGGAAAAGTGTAATGCCTTATTTGCATTTGTTGGTCTGATCTTAAAAAGTTGCTTTTCAAACATTCAGCTTTACATTTTCTATTAAAACTAACATTTCACTTCCCTCGAGAATTGCGTGTAACTCACTTCTCTACATCTTTCTCCTTTCCATTTTTAGACAATGATCTGCATTTAGGAGATGCTTTTGGTGGGGGTGAGTACCGTCTTCTCAAATATAATGTGGGGGTTTTTTTCCATGTCTTTTTCAGAAGTCTGCCTAATTTGTGAAAGGAGATTTCAAAACTGGAGGAAGAACTGTGGTAGTGGGAGTCACTACAACTCCTGTACATGCAGGCCTTTTGCCAGAGGCCATAGCACAGAGTGGGGCCAGCAGGATGGGCTGTGTCTGGTTGCTAGCTATGGGACCTTGCAGGCTGGCCTACCTGTGTGCACTGGTCAGCTACAGTTTACCGTGACAGGCCACCATGGTCATGGCTGGGGAGAGGATGTACTGCTCATTCAGCCCTGATGCTTCAGGGTGGTTGCCTCTCACAGCAGGCTGAAGACAATAGGTGATGGCAGTCATTTTTCAGCTACCAAAAATGACCTTGTCTAAGATCAGTAATGAGAGCAAATCAGAATGCAGGAAGCAATGTATCAGAGATGAGCACTGATGGCACAATATAGCTTAAGATTGAAGTGCTCAAGCTGTTTTAACATGGTACAGCTTCCAAGTGTTTCTGTAACATCCAGACCTGACCTAGGAAGATTTCACGGTGCTGTGCTGAGCTGTGTAGACATGGTAAATCCTTGACTTGCAGAATTTTTGAACATTTTGTTTAGCATGTTTAGAGGTATATCAAGGATGTGAAGTACTCTAGAAAGTTTCTTGTACGTTGAAATTATCTAAAATGCAAGTAGCATTGAATCAAAGCCTAAAATTCCACTCAAATCAAGGCTCCACAAAAGAAAAATTACTTCTCAGCCCAGAACCTCTGAATTATGATTCCAGTTGCAGTGGTTTGGTTTACTCATGTTCCAGCCTTGGAGAATCATACC
>NW_009921429.1:0-8261 GCF_000696875.1 Nestor notabilis | reverse complement strand
CTTTCCCACTTCCAGGGCATTCATGTTTCCAGGTTCCAATGTGGCTGTTCATGCCTGTGTTTGAATGACATGTTAGTCCTCACTTTATACAGCTGAATCTAATTTTGTTTATAATTCCTATGTTCACATTGTCATTTCTTCCTGCCCGTGCCAATTATTCCATTCCTGCAAGTTTCTAATGAGAGGATGGGTGTATTATGTGGATTCAATTATTAATGAATATCTTAAGTATACTCACTAAAACCCACCTTTTCATTCAGAAGATGGCAAATGATGTTTTCCTTGATTTTTATTTTTTTGCTCCATTTTCAGTTCAGGTTTTTAACTGATATTTATACAGAGTATAATAGGATTAATGATATCTACCTCACTATCAATAGTTCTGAAGATATTTTATTTTTCACTAGCTATGCTGTAGAATATATCTTCTTATGTGTAGAGAAGACTGAATAAGTGCTGCAGCACCATAATAGAAATGAATAATGGGATCAGTAGTTTTCTGCTTTTGTGCCCTGGTGAGTCTTAGTTTGTTACATAGAGACCTGGAAGAGAACAAGTCTCTTCTTTTGCATATAATTAATTGTGCAAACTCTGATTCGGCAAAGCTTTAAGACTTTACCTAAAATCTATTGACTGCAGCAGGCTGAACTCACACGAAGTTAACCATGTATCTAAATAATTTACTGAATCAGAATCTAAATGTTACTCACAAACAGAAGCATTGCATTTAGCAGCTGGGCAAGAAGAAAACATGATGAAAGAGCATCTGGCATGTATTGAAGGAGAAAGAAAGATTTAAGGAGAGGAAGAGAAACTAGTATTTATTTCTGTGACCTAATTTTAATTTATTCAGAGCTAAATTCACTGTCTGGCTCTGAGAACAGTTTAATATGCAACTGAACTGGTTGGGGAAAGGACAGCAAAAGAGGACCCACTATACATATGCAGCCACAGCCCTGGATGTTAACTTTGTCGGGTTTTGACCTGAGCCAGCTCTTGCTTGCACCATCACTGTTAGTGTAGTCTGAAAACTGGTATTAGTTACCAGATCTCCCTCTTTATCCAATGCATCTTTTTCTAACACTTTTGCAAAAATTAAGACCAAATACTGGCACAAAGTCCTAAGCAGCAAAGCTCAAGTCTGAGTTCATTTTGCACTGTTCAAGAGTAGAAAATTCATCATGCAGTAGATAAATTCAGCATCTGTTAGATGAAACTAATCTGCAGATTTTATTAATACCTGCTGATACAGGGATAACCTGTTGTCTCCTGCCCAGCCTGGAATACCAGCTTCTCTGTCAGCTCTGCTAACTGCACCCCCAACACCTACAGTAGCACACTGTGCTTCCCACATGTCAGCATTAAATGATGTTAGCACTTACCAGAAATACAGGAAATTCTCTTCAACGTTTTTGTGAATTCTTCTCTCATTTTAATTTTGCAAATGTTCCCTTTTCACTTTCTAATTAGTTTTAGTAGATAGCTATTTGCTGACACATTGCTTGAGACTTTTTAACTAGTTTCAAGGTCCTTTTGCTAATTCACAGGAGGACAAATTAAAAATAGGCATAGAATCTCAAGTTATTATACTCTTTATTTACATCTCTCTGTTTTGCCTATCCAACCATCTAACAATATTAATTATCAATAGGTGACATCTCAAGAAAACCTTTATACCCGCCTCTTCCACCACGACCAGGAAGCCATAGTATTTCTGGTAAGAATATATTCTCCTAAGAAAATCAAGCACAATGAACTATTCTGAGTAAATATTTTTAATAGTTTACTTTCTTATTTCTTTATTAATAATTTTTACCACCCGTTCCCTTCATCTCCCTTTGGTAGTCACTGTTCCTGACACAGTGTTTGGAAAGATTTCCCAAGTTTTAGTGTTGGTATCACAAAGCTTTGATGGTCTGCACAAAACGTGGGACATTGACTCCTAAGTGGCATGAGGTTAACACTCATCTTACTTGCCTTTTTGTTTTGGATGTATATACACCGAACCATAGTAAGGTTCAAATCTGACATTTAGCTACAGGGCATGAATAAGCCTATGTTCAAATCTATACTGAGATGTGCATCTGAGATTGCCCTGGGGCATGCAAGAGGTGGGACTGGTGAGGTGGACGTAAGCCTGTATTGCTTTTGAGTGTGGTCCCAGACACACACTTAAATACAATGGAAGTGGCACATCTATCCCAGCTACCACCATGTATCCCATAATTACTTCTGGTATGATTGTAGTGGTGATACATGGACAGGCCCTTCTGGAGTCCTTCTGCAGGCCTTCCTGGAAAGCACCCACTGGCTTCCTGCTCCAGGAACTTCTGGGATTTGGGATGTCCATATTATACAAAGATTTGCGTTACTGAGAGCCCAAGCCCACACATCCCACAGGTGCTAATACAGATGCATAACAGGTAGAACACCAACAGTTCTAGTACTCCAGTGTTCAGGTGAATTTGAATAGGTGACCATTCAGTGCAAGACCCCTGGCACACCTGCCATGTCAAAGCTGGGACTTTGAAAGTCCCTCATCCTTCCCCAGAACATTACAAAAGGACCAGACAAGGGAGCTGAAGGGGTTACCAGGGTTCAGACAATTTTGCAATAGAAATCCTAATCTTTATCTTGCAGGAGGTTTTGATGACTCAGATCTCCTTGATGGGAAGCCTTTACCACCCCACATAACAGGTAGTATTTGCCAATTCTTCTTGCTGCTTCTCTCTAATACTTGTAACTCAGAACTGGCTGCCTTTGCTTTAGTGGTAATCTGTTTGTCACTGAAGGAGTAGGACAAGACTCTGCTATTTTTATTTAGAAGGTTATCCTTCTCCACAAACCATGGCTTTGAGCATGAAGCTCTAACCTATATTCCTGAACATTTGTAGCCTTCTGGCATATGCCAGCACCCTGCAGGATTTATCCCTTTTAATTCAGCCAAGACAGTCCCAAAGCAAGGGGCTTCTGCTGAGAACTGCAAGTAGATGAACTGGGCCTATGATCTTGTCTTAAATGAGCTTGTGAAATAAGCTTGATGTAGACTGCTAAGTATTACCCTGTTTTTAGAGGATAATATTTTCCAAAAATGAAGTGTCAGGGGGATGGATGGTTATTCCTCTGGCCAGCTGTCAAACAGGACTGGAAGGAGAACTCCTCTCTCAAAGTCCTGCCGAGCTGTACCTTTTCACCTCCTTGTCCTCAAACAAGATAAAACACATTTCTTGATGAAACTTCACCCTCTATTCCAGGAGAAGAGGAGCACAATTTCAATCATGGAGGAAATACAGGTATGGTAAATAATTTACTCTTTAATTTTTTTATGATCATCATAAAATAGCAAGAAAATTTTAGCCTGATGAAAGTAATGCATACACTAAATTAGACTTTAAGACACTTTTTTTTCCACACTATCTGTAATGTAACATGATTTCTAATCTGCTGCTTAATTCTATTTAATGAATTTCTAATGTGTCACCAAACAATTCTCATAGTTTGGCAAAAGCACACCTTAGTAAAGAATGCACTTAAGTGAAACCATTTTGGTGTCTCTGAAAAAAAATCTGTGTTTTTTCCACAGATTCAGGATTAATAGCTGGAGTTACATCTCCTATAATTTCTGCTTTTGTAATACTGGTTGTTGGATCAATAGCAGCCTACTCTGCTTACAAGAACAAGAAACTTTGTTTCAAACCACAGGGTAAGACCAAATCAATTTCAACTAGATGATCTTAAGGTCCTTTCCAACCCAAACCATTCTATGATTCTATGATGATGTAGTGCTGGAGTAGATTAACACAAATCTACCCCATTTTACAAACAATTTCAGTGGGGGCAGAAATAGCTCAGGGGTGAGGGCATTTGAAAATCTCATCTTATACACACACACACACACACACACACACCCCGGTAAGCAACAGTGGTAATTAATGTTCTTCATCAAGGACAAGGATAGGAAGCCGTAACGTGGCCAGAAGGTGCATATACATCACTTTATGAAGGAAATTACATGACATGAGGTGTCTGCCACCACAGAGGTGACTGACTGTTGTGGCTCTGTGTGTGCCTTGCCTGGGACACCCCATGTACCTTCTGGCTGGGGCCCTCATTTCAGCTTTGGCCTGGGTGGGCATCCTGCGCTTGCCATAGAGGTCAATTTAAACCTTCTTCGCCTTACTTTTTCTATAATGGGACTAACAGCTGTGACACGAGTAAGGCACAGGAGGTGTGTGAAGCTTCACAGGCATTTCTGAGAGGTCTGGGATCCCCTGGTGATTCAGAAAGACTCAGCCCGGGAGTGCCATGGTGGGCTCTGGGGCAGCCACTGCTGCCTGGGCACTAGGGTAAGGCTTCAGAAGGGGAGATCCAGCTAGAGCAAGGGCTGGGGTGCACTGGGATAGGCTGGTCAGGGCTTTGAAGGCCATCACCACAGATGTTTATGTCATCAGGGTCCCAGCAGTCTCTTATTTTCTTTTGTCTGTATGGCCGGGGTGTAAGGTCACGTCAATGATCCCACGTATGTCTGGAAATGGGGAGTGAGAAAAAATGGGGAGGGATGTCTATATATATCTGGAGTTACAAGGTTCCTGCCCACTGTCTTAAAAGGACTGAGGCAAAAAAAAGCCCAGGAAATCTGGCAAAGAGCATCCATTATAGACACATTGAATGTTCAATCTTCATTTTTCAGGTGCAGCTACAGTATAAATTGCTGGAAGAAGAGTTGCCCTCCGGTCACAGGCTCCTTTGATTGGTGACATTCAGCCCACAGATCTGACAATGTTTTCCTACCTTCTCATTCTGACAAAAGGAAATCTGCCTCTAATGAACGTTTTGTTGAGACCCTGCAATCCTGTTCTCTTTTATCTGATGTCCCTCTTGCACCCTGAGTTTTATGTCATCAAAGATGTGCTTAAAACATCTATTGAATTCTCTGACCTGCATTTTGATTCAGAAGTTATTTCAAACAACAAAGAAATCAAGTTGAATATAAGGTAAAAATGGAAATATTTTGGTTTGTGAGCATTTGAGTCACTGATCAGTTTTTTTCCCCATTTTCAAAATTACCTGAAATACTTAATCCTTCAGATAGAATAGGAATAAGGAAATTGACATTTCCATTAGTACATGCTGGGTTTTACTAGTATATTCAGCATAGAGATGCCCCCTCCGCCCTCTCTCTGGAAGAGTTCAGGGCCAGGTTGGACGGGGCTTTGAGCAGCCTGGTCTAGTGGAAGGTGACCCTGCCTATGGTAGGAGGTTGGAATTAGATGAACTTTAAGGTCCCTTCCAATCCAAACTATGTTATGATTCTTCTGATTCTATGATATTTGTGTATTTTCTATATTGTTTAAGTAAAACTGGAACTCATATAAAGGATTAAAAATTTGGGTCCATTTCCTTTGTATTTATGTCTGAATTCTAGCAAAGTGAAAGGAGCTATAGGTGGAAAACTAATTCTTAATTTTAAAATATTACATGAATGAACATGTACATTCATAAACCACTGTTAAAAAAAAATAAAAATGAGAGGAACACTTGCTGATTTTATTTATTTATTTATCTATTACTGAAATGGTGTTTAGATCCTCTCAGGAACTGGAATCTGATGTAAATTTTGTTTCTCTTCTTGAAAACTTAGGCCTTGCTCTGGGAGCCTCCAAAGGCATTAATCTGTCATGAGTTTTTTTAAGAACCATATTATTAATAATTTCTGTAAAGGAGAAATAGTTACAATGTTTTCTGAACCATTTAGAATGAGTCTGTGACACTTTGTTCTATAAAATCAGTATCGCACCAACTTTCAAACTTCATACGTATGTGCATGTATGGTTGATACAGTTCTGCCATCAAAGCTGTTTCACCTTTTTCCCTTGTTCTTGATCAACCTTGCCATGTTTAGAAATGTAGATACATCTATCAACAAAAACTAAGACTTTTCCAGTCTCTGTGCCTTCATTTTGCTAACTGAATCAAAATACTAGCAAATGAATGACATGCAGATGAAAGCTGGCTGAACTGGTCGTTCACCAACAAAATTCTGCAATACAGCCATTTAAAAAAACTCTTTAAAGCACAGGGCAATCTGCGTATTTTTATGTCCATCTTATATGTGAAGGGTGCTTTTTCTTACAGAAATTCCATTTAGATGGAGGTAAACATGATTTTGTGTTTATTAAATTACTGAAAGACATAATCTGAAAAAGTACTATTGTCATAAAGTCAGATACCATCGTATCTAAATTATATTTGAAATGGATATATAGCAGTTGCGGAGGAGATTACCATAATCTTAATTTGATCCTGAAAGTAAGAAATTATAACCTACATCCATTTAAATACAGAAGCATCTTGACAACACAAAAACTGAATGAGCAACTTTGTGGCTATCACTTTCAACTTGTGGATGAGAACGTATTTTTAATGTGGTTTTCAAGGACACTTGGCATTTCCTTAAAAGCACAAATTTTGAATGTTAGTAGTTAGAACAGATTGATCTCTATTTTGCCAGGTGGACATAAAGTTTTGATTAATGAAAAGTTAGTGTTACCACTTCATTGGTTTAACGATGAAAGTATTTATTTTGCTTCTTTCTCTTGAGAATTCTCAATAAACACATACTGTGTTTTATCTAAGATGATATGGGTTTTGTTTGTTTTGTTATTTTCTGGACATATGCCAGCTGATACCTTTTACATACAAATTCATCAATGTCCCATTAGGGAAAACTAAAAAAAAAAAGCTTTAAATTAAAGAATTTAGGGGAAAAAAAAAAGAAAACATCTGAAGATTCCCTTCCCCCCCCCGCCCAGAGCAGTGTCCAGAGAGGGATCTATGTGCATTACTAAAATTTTTGCTTTTGAAATATTATTACAATTTATTTAAATTTGTTTATAGTATTTTCAGAAGAATTTCTTACTCGTGTTAATACTATTAGGCAAAAAGCAGATTTTATCATGGAGAATTTGAGCAAACCCCATCAACATGAGTTGGTAAACCCTGCCCACCCAAGTGTTTAACCCTTGGAAGCTCTTCGGTCTAATTACATCAATACACAACCAATATACCAGTGTGAAAGCAGTTTTCAGTGTTAATTTCTCTTTTAACTAGGATGATGATAATAATAACAATAATTTTATATTAATTGTAATAATAATAACAACAACAACTGTTATTTCAGCTAATTGAGGGGTTATGTAGGGAAGTTCTAATGCATTTAAATTTGGAGCTGAAGGAAGGAATATAAACTGGTTGCCAGACCATCAGAACTCTAGCTTATATTATTGACTCTGACATTTAAAATCTATTCTATACCAGAAAAAGTTGTCTGGCACACAAGCAAAACAGAAAATAATCCAAATGTAAACATCACTTTTATTACCAAGGAAATGTGTTTGTAGTTTATGAAGTGCCCCAGCTGAAACAGATCTGACAGTAAAATTATCCACAACAGCGATCTTGGCACTCATAAGTATAGTTCAGTTGCCTGTCTAAACAACCAGATGATGAACACACTTCCCAAGAATTTTGTTTCTGCTGGATAAGTAAAGTTTGATTGCCTGTGCATTTAGGTCTTTCCTTCCTCAAACACCTTCCTCAAACAGCTCGCCACTACCAAAACAATGACGTCCTCTTCTCCAGCAGACCTTTAGGATACCTCCGGTGTGTGAGAGAACAAATGCTTCACCTTGGGGTGGCAACACTGATCACTTGCAATTTGTTGGAAGTAACGGTTTAAACAGTCGAATGCTATGTGCGTTTTCTTTGGTGGCACGCTGCCTTATACCGCCATCCTCCGCTAAGTAGTTACTGACATTCACAGAACAGTTTGATGCAGAAATGCCCTGGCTGAACCACACCAGCCTAAAACTACCTTGCAGGGAGGTTGTGTGGCTGAGTTACATGTAATGGTTACCTCAAAAACAATCTGTGCATTTATGTATGTATTTGTGAAAATATATATATTACCCTCTGAATAGCACATGTGTCTGAAAACATCTATTTATTTATCTGGGTAACAAGTTACCAGACTTTGTGTAGGCTTAGAGTTATAATGCCTCCAAAGAAGTTAAGGGGCAGGTTACCATAGACCACGCTCGACTCATCCTACTCATGCTCCGAGATCTTTTTTCCACACTCTGCCATTCTCACCACTGAAGGCACTGGTGGTTTTTTTCCTTAAAGGGCTTCTCTCTGGGAAAGGGAAAGGGAAAAGGAAAAGGGGAAAGGGAACGGGAATGTAAGCCCCGCTCAGCCCCGCC
>NW_009921428.1:89813-108831 GCF_000696875.1 Nestor notabilis | reverse complement strand
TGTAAGAATTAATATTCTATGATTCTAAGAATTTTAAAAGAATATTGTAAGAATATTAATTCCTATAAGAAGTGAACTCGTACTGTGGGCTTTTCTGCAGCCTAGCACTTCTTTGCTAGGAACATTTTCTTTAAGACCTCTAACCCTCTGCAAATGTGACTGAAATCAGCTAATAGGTTTTGAATTTATTAGGAGGAGACAGACAGACAGGCCCACATCATTAATGCACAGGGCTGCTTTCCCCAGGAAGCCAGAATAACCAAAAAAAAAGAAAAAGAGATTGGGAGTAAAGTAAGGATTTGTTTATCACCTTCTTAATGTTTTATCATAAAGCACAGTCTTCCCCTCAGGGTTTGGTGGTGGTTTGTATATGTGTGTGCCTGTGTGTATACATATTTCTGTATATAAAAATCCAGCAACATCCCTTGTTTAAAATATCAAAAATGAGAAGGATTTTACTAAGAGCATTTTGGGAAAACCTCTGCTCTCAGTTTTCCTGTCAATGTTTTTCTAAGCTTTCATTTTTTATTAGCCAAAATGTTTAGAATCCTCAGGAAATCCTGGGATGAACCATTTCCTTTTCGAGCTGTAGCCCTTAGGGAAAAAGAAAAATCTCAGATCCTTTCAAAAGTTAGAAATTTTTCAAACTGTATTTTCTGCAGATTTTTTAAATTAGAGAAAAACTAAGTTAGGAAGATGCTTAACTTCAGGCTGTGGTCCTGAGAAAGATTGATCTCTTTGTAGGAAAGCCTTAAGAGACCCTTAGATTTGGAAAAGGAAATCTTTTAGGATTGGATCTTAATGGGAACCAATTGCGGAATTGAGGTTCACTTGAAAGACCATCCTTTTATTTTTTAATAGTAAATTAAAAAGTAACATTTACTTGTCCTCAACCAATTTGTGTGTGTTAGCATGTAATAGCTTTGTATTAAGAGGCTGTTAATGCCATGGAGATACCTTGTTGTTGTTAATAATCATCATCATCATATTCATTATATACCTGAGGTTTTGAAGGAGTAAATCCGTGTGACTGTTTCCTTTCCTTCAGATAAACTTCAATGGGAATTGTAATTTTAAACTAATAAGAGCTTCCATCCTGCAGATACATATGAACATTGTTAAATTTAAACTCCTTTGGGGCTCACTCCTTAAAGAGGTTCAGTTGCTTAGAGTTAAGAAGGAAGGTAAGAATCTGTGTCACAGACTGCAGCCTCGCACACTGGGCCAGATGGAGCTTGGCGTGGGTTACTTTACCCAGCTCTTGAGGCGACGGTTATACTTTGGTTTGCATAGGGCACTGCTGTTACAAATAAGAGAATCTAAAAACGTGGTGGAATGTGAGGCTGAGGGATGCAGGAGTCTCTTCATGACAAATGACACGCCAGTGTAGTTTTTCAGAACCCTGAATTTGCAATCACGACGGATCACTTTATTTTAGGAAAAGTGCATTTGCTTATTTATATAATTTGTGACAAACTGTCTTAACTGCTGTTCTTCTGATTTATTCATCTACTTTTTATCAAGTTTCTTTGGGAGGGGTTCTTGGAAAGCTGGACATGAAAAGCCCAGACTTGTTGTTTCAGTAACAGGTATGAATTACTCCACAGTCTATCACAAATATAAAAAGATTTGTGGTAATTCACGTGAAATTTAGTAACCTTTTTGGTAATGCAAGGGAAAAAAGCATCATCTTTAAGGACATTTAGTTTTTCAGTTACCAAAATTTAAATGGTAAAAAGTGCTTCTGCTGTTCCAGTGTTTTCAGATTTGGGATGGGGAGACTTGACTTGTCTGCTGGGACAGTGTTATGATTCACTGTTTCTGTTCACTTTGCAAAAGGATGGATGAAGGGGGAAAAGCTAAAGGAGGAAGACTAACAATGAATTTCTTAAAGTTTCTGCTACTAAAAATATGCAGAAAGTCCCAATGCAACAACTGTGACTGCAGAAGTTCAGAAGATTTGATTTTTATTAAAAACCTTCCATCTGAGTTCGGGCTTTGGATTTAAGCTAGTGGGCTGGAAGCAGTCAGAGATAGTTTCCTTTTTCATTCCAGCGTTTCTCATGTAGCCTACTAGTCAGCACAGACAGCCTAAAAGTTCTCAGACTTCTGAGAAATACATGTGTTGTCAAGTTACACTTTATGTGTAGTACCAAAGGGCTTATAATAAGGTCTTCTGCTGGTAGGGGACCTTGCATCTGACTCCCCTTCCATTTGGGAATGCCTGAAGACCAGCCCTTGTTACTGTGGGCCAGAATGGGTTAATAGACCTCAGGTGCAGGAGAGGCCTTTGAAGGCATTATAGGCTTTGCTGCTTTGATTCCCAATATCTCTAACTTCTCCCTTTTTTATTGACTGTGTTTCTACAGGTGTTGTTTGCTCTAAACCAAACTCTGCTGCAACATGAAAGCCTCCGAGCAGGTAGTTTGCAGGCCCCTTATACCACTGAAGATCTCATCAAGCATTATAACTGTGGAGACCTGAATGCTGTCATATTCAACCATGACACTTCTCAGGTAGGCAAAGTTTTGCAGATGGGCCAGTTAATTGACAGCAAATCAACTGTTTTAATAGTGATGTCCTAGTCATCATTTTTTTTTTCTTTCCCTGTTCCTTTTGATGCCCTGTGTTTTCTTTTTGTCCTCTTACCTGGTGAGAGAGTGAGGTTTCCTTGGTATTGCTTGGGCTCTGGGGAATCATAGAATCATTTAGGTTCCAAAAGACCTTTAAGATCATCGATTCCAACCATTAACCTGGCACTGCAAAGTCCACCACTAAATCATGTCCCCAGGTGCCACATCTACCTGTCTTTTAAATAACTCCAGGGATGGCAACTCAACCACTTCCCTGGGCATCCTGTTCCAATGCCTGGCAACCCTTTCAGTGAAGAAATTGTTCCTAATATCTAATCTAAGCCTCCCCTGGCACAACTTGAGGCCATTTCCTCTTGTCCTATAGTTCGTTACTTGGAATAAGGAAGGGACTGCCTGGGAAGCTTTTCTAGGAATGTGCCTGAAAAAAGTTAATATGGATGTTTGTGGCCTGTTGAAAGTAGTCTCCTCATTAAGGGCATAAAAAAAAAGTCTTTGTAATATTTGAGCGTATATATGAAGAGGAAGTGAACTTCATGTAAATAGTCTATAAAGTAAATAACTTCTCAAACATGTCATAATTCAATAATTTTGTATGTGTCTCAGGCAGCCCTTCAGTCTCTGTTTATCTTAGTTATCCATTGCTATTAAAAACTCTCAATGGAGCAGAAATCTGCTTTCCAGACCAGTTTGATAGTTCATGGCAAACTCTGAGATTCTCATTTAATACACAAGTTACTCTTTCTCCTTTCCTGTTGGAGAAACTTGGTCTTTGGGTATGTCCTATCTCTCATTTGTTTGTTATATTTTCCTGTGTTCCTGTCTCAGGTGCAGTGAGAGGAAGGGAGCTCTGGCAGCAGTAGCATTATATATGTTTTGCCAGTGAACATCTATTAAATCATGGTAGTGGTTTACCATTAGCAAATGCAAATAAGGATAACTGCGTGACTTCAGAAGAGAACTGAGATATGGTAAGCTCAGTCTGTTGATTGAGGCAGAGGTCTCTGAGACATCTTACCTTGCCATCGCTACCTTGAGTTGCACAGGTCACTTGTTTCTCAGAGGAACAACTGGAAAAGCAAGGAGAGTCCCAACCTGGCTGTAAGGTAACAAAGTCTCCAAGCCACTCTCCACAATATGGGTGTTTTCCCAGAGGGCTTGTATGCCCCTCTGAGAAGTTCCAGGTAGAAATGTAAAAGATGGAGGTGCTCTTCCATGTCACCTATCACAGAACTAGCCTGCCCCTCGGCAGGAGCAGAAGGACATCAGTTTGGACAATCAGAGGTCCTTAAATTCTGGACAAATGGTCATGTCTCCTCTATTTCCCTATCTGGTTATCATTTTCAAATAGTAGAAAGTGTGGTTGATGGTAATGAATGGGATAAAACCCTTTTGCTGTTCCATTTAATCCAGCCTTAGAAAATGAAGAATAGTTTTAGCATGGGTAAGCAGGACATAACAGAGTGGTTAATGTGGCAGTATGGAAACAGAAGTCTGTGCAGTACTAAAGATGCCAGAGCTGTTCATTCTGGGCAGCCTTGCACTGAAAAGTAAAGGCAGAAAGCAACTCAGGTAGGAATACATCTCTAAAGGTGGGAGATGTGAGCTGGAAAAGGTAGAGAGCTCATGACTTTAGAGGATCCTGGGGAAACCAATGGTTTTAACTGTCCCTGCAATGTTGAGGCACAACACACAAGGCAAACACACCATGACAGGCTGAAGCACCTCTCCTGTGGAGACAAGCTGAGAGAGCTGGGGTTGTTCAGCCTGGAGAGGAGAAAGCTCTGGGGAGACCTTAGAGCAGCTTCCAGTACCTGCAGTGGGCTACAAGAAAACTGGAGAGGGACTTTTTACAAGGACATGTAGTGACAGGTCAAGGGGGAATGGCCTTACACTGAAGGAGGGTAGATTTAGATTAGATAACAAGGCATAAATTCTTTACTGTGAGTGTTGCAAGACACTGGCACAGGGTGCCCAGAGAAGCTGTGGCTGCCCCATCCCTGGCAGTGTTCAAGGCCAGGTTGGACGCAGGGGCTTGGAGCAACCTGGTCTAATGGAAGGTGTCCCTGCCCATTGCAGGAGGTTGGAACTGGATGAGGTTTAAGGTCCCTTCAACCCAAATCATTCTATGATTCAATAACTTTGGAGAAATAACCCTTGCATGGTGTGGTGGTGCATTTGCCATGGTTGCAAAGAAAGGACTACTAGTAGGTAAAACTGTGAAGACAGTCCTGGCATCTCAATGTCCTGTGTCATCTTTTAATCTCTGTTAGTATAATTTCTCCTGCAATAAGCTTTTGTCCCTGAGGGAACTTGTGGCCATTCACACTGGTTGCATTGACTCACAGACATCTGTGATTTGTTGACACAATGTCCTGTAACAGACCTGTGGGTTAGACTTGAGAGGAACAGATTGTTGTAAAAACTTCTTTATCCCTGCAAATTGTTGGATCAAATGTGAGTTTAAAAACAGTGTTAGAAGAAAGCAGCCAACAACCAATCAGAGTACAAGCACTGGTGTTAGTCACGGTCCCAGAGTGCACACAGTTGATAGAGATTATAACACTTACAGGCCATGGAAAATTAAAATCCCTATATGTATACTAGTCCCTGTAGAACTCTTAATGTTGTGGAGTACTTCCCTCTCATAGGTTGTTGTTTTTAATTTGGGTAAAGAGGGTTTTTGTTTGGTAGTGTTTTTATAAACCGGCTTTACACCATTTATTTTAATTGCAAGCAGAACAAAATAGAGAATTAAAACCTAAATAAACTCCCTATTCAGGTCAACTTTTGCCAGTTGTGATAATTCCAAAGTTTATTCTGTGTGGTTTTGCAAGGGTAATAGTCTCTCTCTGCCATAGAAAGTCTTTGCCATTTGGTTACCAAATCATATTAGCCTGGCTTAAAAATTACACATGAAGCTTCCTCCATGGGATCTTTCTCTTGAGACATTAAGTGTAGGCGAAGAGATTTGTCATGTGCTGAGAGTGTACTGCATGTCTCATCAGGTGACAACAAACGATGGGCCTCCAAGTGCAGAAAAACTATAAATACCCCAAATGAGATGCATTATCACTTAAATTTCAGGGCAGGTACCCATGCCGGTCTTGGGAGACAAGAGTGTCACAGTGTTTTTAGAAGGTATGCCCATTCTTCTATGATATCCATCTGCTGGCCCAGCTCTTCAGAGGGTCTGTTAAGTCCTCAGAGCTGGTACCATTGATGCAACTTTGAAATACCACATAGAAAGGAACAAAAGATTGGGAATGGAGTTGTTGGACTCAGCCCTTAATGTGGATGGTGCAGGCCAGGAATTCAGGTTTGTCTTTTATGGCCAGGGAGAAGGCTGTGACTTTCACTCTTTGAGGATGCATTTGGGGGCTGTCTATGCAGTTACTAGTGCCTGCTTATCCCTGGAAGATCAGCAGGAGCTGCAGAATAAAGGTGAACTTGTCCATCAGTTGCCTCAGTTCCAAGGTTTAGGTCACTGTAATGAACTGCAAAGTAACTGAGAAAGTCTAACATTGCTGCAGGGATAGTAGTGGTAGGAAGTGTTTATCTGGGTTCAGTAACATCCTAAATTCCTCTAGCATGAATCTTGGGAAATGGAGCATCTTTGATATTCATTGCAAGATGCTGAGATGCCTTTAGAGCAAAACTCATCCCAGAGTGGAAAAAAGAAGTGGAAATACTAATACTGTAGACTCAAGGAGTTATGGATGAGTTTCTTGAGCCTCTTACTGCTCCCCAAGGGAGTTTGGAAAATACTCAGTTTCTCAGCACCAGCCTTCTTGACTCATGCAGCATTTAGGAGAAGAAAATCCTTCTGGGACCAAGTCTGTGCCACGGGGTTGCACAAAAGGGATGGTGCTGGGAGGAAAAATGCAGGGAGAGTTATTTCCAAGACCAAAGCAGGAGCTTGGGAACCAGGTCAGAAGACAGCTCCTTTGACACCCAGGGACGGGGACAGGGACAGGACTGCCCCAGGGAGATGCTGCTGCCTTGGGGTTGGGAAGCCCAGCTTTAGCCAGGGTAAGGTGCCCAAAATGGAGGGGTGTGAGCAGGGCCCCAAGTCCCTGATGTTTTCCTGTCCTGGAGCCATCAGCATTGATGACAGTGAGGGATAAACAAATCCCTTTCAATTTCAGTGGTGTTTTAGGGCTTTTTAGATTTTAATTAAGAACAGCGAAAGGGGGAAACACCTCTGCTTTCCCGTGGTTATATGGCATTCCTCATTCCTTTCTCTCTCTTTTTTCCTAAATCTTGTTTCCAAGCACCAGTTTTCCCAAACGCATAAAATCCTTATTTAAACTCAGTAAAACTTTAAGGGGCTGAGTTTATTCAGTTAGACCATGACCCAAAAGGGGACTAGGAAACATCTCTCCTTCTACAGCTTTCTGCAAACACTTCATTCTCTTGTGACTTTTCTAATCAAGAGGCTTATGTTGGAGTTTCTGGGCAAAGAGTCAAAATGATATCGAAGAAAAATATTCCAAGTTAAAGATAGGACAGGCGTATTTTCTGCTCTTTCTTCAGACTTATTTCCCCTCAAAGAAGTCAGTTGCTATGTCTCCTTCCTTCGGGATCTTTTGAAAAAGAACCTTACAAGCAAAACCCCATTGGATTAGATCACTAGCTTTAGCTTCTGTATTCTGTGTGATGCTGTCACAAGGGAATTGAGGTCAGTATGTCCAGATGCGTTAAAATGTAAAAGATCTTTTAGTGCAAACTTAGAAAATTATCTACCTCCAGAGGATGCTTTTTCTTACCTGAGAAATTGCTTAATGATCTGAAGCCTTGGTGGAAGAAAAGTAGGGTGCAGAACAGTTTTTCATGTATTTTGTTCCCTAAATCTGATATAAAGGTCTTTTGTCAAACAAACATCTGAAGTTTGGCTTCAGGGGTACCTTGCACCAGTTACAATCTTGTGGTTGGTTTAGAGCTGTTCTTTTTTTTCTTTTCAGGACAGTTCTGTAAAGCAGATTCATCTTTGCCAGCGTGGAATTAGCTGGGTCTGTGTTTCTTTGTATTCCTGTGTACGCTTTATTAAGAGGAAGATCAAAAAGCCAAGGCTGAGACTTTTCTATTTCAGCCTTCCCCAAAAACTATACCTGTTGTCTCCAGCTATTGTTCTGTTGTTTCTCCTCTTCTGTCCTCAGCCATGCTCCTGATTTGAGGAGAGATTCCTGTCCCAGGGGAAGAAGGTTTCTCCTCTCAGGTCATACCTGCCTCTTACAAAGCATCTTTCATATAGAGAGCCCTTATGCCTTGTGTGTTAGACTGTATTGAAAACCCATGGAAATAAAGGAGAATATTATTCTCCACAGGCTTTGTGTGAGTCCCAGTGGGCCTTGCCATCATTGGATATCAAAATGAAGATATCAAGTGAGGTCTGGACTGACCTAGCTTATGAGCTTTATGCTCACCTGAGTATAACCATCCTCTTGTTGCCAGGAGAGGTAAGGTCTTGGCTTCATCCTACACAGAAAAGCAAGGTACTCAATGAAGTTGCTTGGTGATGACCACAGCCTGCAGACATGTCTCAGCCCCTTTCAGGTCCTGGGGGATTGCTGTGCCTCCTTCTTCAAGCTCTGTCCATCAGAGGCAACTGAGCTTTTTGTATAACTTACTAGAACAACGTCACCCGTATCTTGAGTTGCCTCTGCAGTTCAAAATCCCATGGATTCATGTGGACATACAGTGTTTAGGTAGTGCCTGTTGCCTTCTGAAAAGCATATGATAGTCTTCATAACACAACGTTAAAGATACGTCTGCTAACCCCATGTCAGTAGTCAGCCTCTCTTAATTAAAGAAGAAAAGGTTTAGTGTCTCACTTCACAATGCACTAATAAATCGCCAAGTTGTATGTACCCCTTCAAAAATGTTATCATCCTGCATTTAAACATGTCCTTTAAGATTTAAGGGTCCTGATAATCCTAACTACATCATTAACTTGCCCTGTTCTCATTCTGGATAAAGTGCAACTGGATTTCTCGCTCACTTCTCAAATCAATCAAAACTATCTGTGGAATGCCTCAGCTTCAGTAACTGCAGAAACACACAGCTGAGACCATTAGGTAGAGTGTTGAATGACAAGCAGACCTAATTTGTCCAAGGAATGGAGTTTTATCTAGGGCAGAGGAAGATAAATCCATAAACTGAAGGCACAGCTATTGTAACGCAACGCTTTGGAAGCATCTTATCGTTTCCAGCTCTAACAAAGTACAGGCGAACTGGCACAGCCTCTCGTTCTTCCAGGGAAAATGATTATGGACTTTCCAGTGAAGCAAGTGCAAGGTTGTCCCAGGCGCCAAGGGAGTCAGTCCCACGAGTTTCTCATTCTGGATCCAGGCAAAGGGTCATTAATGCTCCCAGGAGTGCCTGTTAACATGACATTGATGGCAGTCCTGATGCTGCCCGGGTGTTTGCCAGCACGTGTGCTTGTCACCGCATGTGCCCCCGTGTCTCCCACCTTCTCTTCTTTGGGCTGTAGTACAGGATGCTGCTGTTGCCTTCCCATAGTTCACAAGAGCTCCTGATCAGCTGCGGTGGGATCATACTTTCTTTCCACTTGCACTTGAGTTACAGCTTTGTTCCTTAGTATACTGTGAGCATTTGGAAGTAAAAAACCAGAAGTGCAGCCAAAATTTTCAGAGTCTAATTTTCATATTATGTCAGAACAGGATTCCAGATTGGAACAATATTATATTTTGGCTTATGTGTTTCAGAAAATTGGTTACAGATCCATATTGTGAGAGTTAAGTCTACTTGTTGATGACAGTGCTGGGGAAAGCACTGCAGAGATTATTTTTTTATTAATAATCTGGAACATGCCCAGATAATTTTCATGCTACAGGTTTTGAAAATAGGTTCTTGCTTGAAAATGTTTATTACGTGTTTTCATTTAGAGTTGTCTTACCTTGGAAGTTCCTTCCTTCCTCTTCCCAGTTTCCACAGAGAAAGCAATAGGAGAGGAGAGGAAGTCGGAGAGGAATTCGGAGAGAAATTGGAACAAGACATTTAAAGGCCAAGATTTTTCTTTCAAAGACTGCTGTGTTATTAGAAAAGGAACATACTCACCTGCAGAAAAGGGCTGATTTACGTTAAAAACATTTAAGGATTGTTGACTACCTGTATTTATTAGTAAGGGAATAAACTATAAAAGAGTATGAAGGAGTGATTGGTAAAAACATTTGGAGTTCAAGGTAGTAGCATGCTGCTTTCTGTGCATTGCTGTATGTTTGTTGTAAAGCATTTACTATCCCTTCTTTTTTAAAGAGCTGGTTTATGAAGTGTTTCTTGGAAAGACTTGTTCAAGAGAAATGAAAAAGGCTTCTTAGTTTTCTAAACAGTATCTTGTGGGCCTTCCCTCCGTTTGTGTTTTATCTGGAAGATGTGTTTGTTGCCTCATTGTGACAGGGAGGGGAAAAAAAGTGGGACAAGGGGACATTTTGTTTGTCCTGGCCGACTTGCTGGATTAGTATTAGACATTATCTGAAAAGACTGTGTTCTTGGGTACTCCTTGGCACATTTCTTAGTCTGACACTATTGTTATGCATTACTGAATAGCAAACACCTTAGATTAGGTTATCCAGTGTAAACTGTGCTCTCTGATGGTGATTTCAGACCTGGATCTTCTCTCCTCTGGGAGAGCTGATTACCCTAAGTCAAGGCTTACACAGTTCCACCAGCTTAGCTGCAAAGAAATCAGTTTCAGGGATAACTTGATTTGTCTTTATTTCACTGACTTCATTTGAATTATTCCTTAGTTTTCTTCTGACTGGTCCCTGTTCCGTTTCTAAATGCTTTCTTGGAGATGTTCTGCATCTTTATGTACACCTCTCAAACCACACCACCTTAAAAAACCCTGAAATCAGTTCAAAAGTCATCATGTCAGATGCCAGTTCCAGATGCCACCATAACTAGAAAGCATAGGGTGGTTGGATTGGGAGTAGCCTGGAGTTTTGCTAAGGCCGAATGGGAGGGCAGAGCCATCTCTGCACAGCACTGCCTTATGGTGTCAGCTCCGGAGGTCTATCTCCAGTCCAGCTGCAGTTGTGTTATTAATCAGCTTTCTGCTCCTTGCTAAGTTATGTGATATTTTGCAAACCGTATCTCTTGGATCACACTTGCCTTGGGTTAAAATCATACTGCAGTCTTCACATAAACATTCAGGCTTTCCCTAGAATCTTTCTAAACAGGGATGGGAAGAAACTCATCGAAGAGCCCTGAACAATATATACTCAAGACAGCCAAACCTGAGTCTGTACCCGGTACTGACCAGCTGTTCTCCCACAGTGTAAGAGAAGACAAAATGAAAAATACCTTTGGAGAAAGAATTGCAATACTTTAATAAACCAACCCCAAACCCAAGCCTCCTGGCCCCAGTTTTTTCACTTTATTGCCCTGCTTTGCCCTTTGATCAGTATCTTTACTCGGGTGTCATGGCAATATAATAGGTGATGGTTTTAGTGTCAGGACAGAAAAAAAGAATATTCTTTGTCAAAGGAAACAAAGCATTTGGAAAGGAAATAGAAAAACTTGAACTTTTCCATATGTTTGCAAGCTCGTGAAAGCTGGGAAAAAAAAATTAAAGGAGTTCTAAATGCAGCAGGAGTATCATTAGGTAGTTAAGATTTACCCTCCCCACTGAAACCAAAACCTCTATTTGCATATACTGCAGCCTTGTCATCCTTATTCAATTAATGAACAGGTCCCTGTAATCTGGTCCTAAATATACACTGCACAGTTGGGGGAAGCTTGCAGAAAGGGGGCCGGGATCATTGTTCTGACTGTGTTTTGTTAAGACTTCTTTAATCAAAACATTCATTCAGATAGAGAGGCCGGCTGCATATTTTGGCATCGCTACCAAGGGGAGCAGGGACTGGGTTGGGGTGAGGAGGGAGGCCTTGGGGGAGGGGTTGGTGTTGCTTGCTTCTTCTTTTTCTTTTATTCTATGTGCTTGGAAAGCAACGATTTACCTGGTGTTGAAAAACAAAGAAAAACATACATGGAGGTCATGACTTCTCAGGGATTTGGTGGAAGTCTTTTTTTAACAGGGATAGAAGCTGTTAGAGATGCACAGCCCATCCCTGTGGCCCTTCTGCTTCTTTTTCCCTATCTTTTCCTTTTTTTGAACAGGGCACACAACAGGATGGCTGCTGCCTGGGATCACAGCAGCAGGATGGGTTTGGGGCTCCCCTGAAGGGTCTCCATGCAGGAGTGGTGGGGAGTGAAGCTGCGGAGACACAGGGCTCTGGGGGCTGCAGCCCACCTTGCCTTGCAGGCAAGCTTACACTCAGGCCAGCAATGATGCTACAGCTTCTGTGTCACCTGGCAGGGTTGTTCTTTAGAAGTATTGTGTACTATCTATAGAGACTTCACTAAGCTTCCAGCCTGCTTTCCCCCTTCACATCTTCTCCTATTTATGATTTTCCTCCATTTACACATTTAGATGCTCCAGTGCCTTGTAGACCTGAGATAGCCAATTTGAAACTCAGAGACCTCTGTTTTCACACTGAAGTTACCATGCCGTGCTGAGAGGTACCAAAGCTAGCTTTAGATCAGGTAGGCCAATTACGGAAAGCTTGCTGGTGTGAACTGAATTTCCAATGTGTTTGCCACATATATGGACCCTGAACAGTAATGCAGGTGGGCAGGGATTAGCCAGAAGTGGTTCTCTAGAGCTGGTCCTAGGAAATGTGCTTGTTCTTACATTGGCTTTCCTTATACTCAGCCTTTAACAGTACAGTGTATCTCAGTGAAAAGAGTCCTCAGCCTTTAGCTCAGAGAGGATTAGATGTGCCTAAGCAGAGCAGAAACACTGGAAGCTGCAGCAAAGCATCCCAGTTGCAATGGCTGGAAGCTAGAAAATAAGTTTAGGTTCATGAAGCCCCACTCTGGTGAACTCCCAGTTTACAAGACCACTCTATTCACCGAGAGAGAGCTGGCTGTCCTTTTGCCTTGCAGTTTTTCAAGGCTGTTCCTTGGTTTCGGAGGTTTGGGACACTACAGACTCCTGCTAAGCCAGGGGATGTGATGGACAATCAGTGCTCAAAGCTGGCCTCACGGAGAGCTGTCCCTGGGGAACTGCATGAGCACACACTGGGTATGCAGTTTAAGCTTTCTGTGAATTCAAATTGGTCTGAGTCTGTACGAGAGTTTGGTGTCAGGGTATGCTTCTAATTTTAGCAGCCCAGAATGCACCAAATTGACCTATGTATCCTGAGTATAATGTGCTCATTGTGCTTGTAATATATTCTCAAGCCCCATCTTGGGTAGATGTTTGCCCTGGGAAAGGGAAAGGAGTGATGGAACTGACTTACCCTGAAGATTGAAGACTCCTATTGCAGCCCACTCAGGCCTCTAATGTATTACTTGTAATTTTGATGCTTAAAAGAAAGCAACATGCTTCAACTGGAAACCATTTTGCAGAACTTCTTCCTGGTCTCCTTTTTCCTGGAGCTAGAAGCTCATCTTCTTGGCAGCTGACAGCTTTGGGCTTTGGGCTAAATCATAGTAACCCAGCACCCCCTTGACTGTTGAAGGTCTCCATCAGGATGGAAGCTCAGGAGTGCTGGAGAAAAACCAGTCGAGTCAGCAGCAGCCCTTGTCTCAGCAGCAGCCACATCCTCCTTGTGCAGATGCTTGCTCTCACAGCCCATTCACTTACACTGTTTGAATCCTTCATATCAGTCACTGCAATAAGTGGATATGGCTTTCCCAGATGCCAGAAGGGTCCATAAATCAGAGGGAAACAGGTGTCTTCCAAGTCCAGAGCAGTATATTTTGCAGCAATGCAGTACAAAACGCAATGCCCTGTCAAGGCTGGTTAACGGGAGGGTATCCTCCCTTCATAAACGAATGATAACTCGAGCTCAGATGTCAGCCTCTGACCCAGGAAGGGCTGGTGTGAATTTAAGGCCATTCAGTTTGTTGGAGGAGCCAGCAGGTTTCAGGATGCTGCTTTGGCTCCCTGGCAGCCCCCCTAGGCCGTGCTGTCAGCTCTTGAGATCCTTATCTTGTGTAGTGCAGTCGACCATATGAAAGCTCCTGACCTGCGTGGTGCAGGGAAAATCCTTCAAAGCAGGATTCTTTACTTGTCTTCTGGCCCCTGCCCACATAAGCTCATAAACTAGAAGACTAATAAAGAGACCCAATCTTTATCATGTTTAGGAACAAAAATAAATATAGTTGGCATGATCTGGGAACAGCTCCCTGCTAACAACTCGATATAAGGATTACTAGCATGGAGGCTGAGCCCTCCTGTCAGGGAAAGATGTATAGTTTTGTACTGAGATGCTGGACTGGAACTCAGGAAGCCAGTGTCTAGGTCTTCATGTTGTCACAGATGTCCCTTGTGACTCTGGGCATGACTCCTCCTATTTTCTCTATTTAGTCTGTGAATGCTCTGATGAGAAATAAGGCATTTTTTTATTACTGAGATTCCGTTGCAAGGATTAGTGATGATACTGTACTTACAGCAGTCTGGAGTTTGGATGTTGCACAGGAGTGAGGCTGGTAGGTAGCTGCTGCTAAGGAGACAGTGGGAGAGAGGAGTCTCAGAAGCCAAGACAGTTGACCAAGACATAGGAAGATAATGTCAGGGAAGGTTTTAGGATCACTGTATTTTCCATGGCAGGGGTTGGCATTCCATTTCCATATCTAAGCTTTCTCTTCTCCACCTGCAGATAGATCACCACTGTCTGCATGCAGGCAAGAAAGGGCAAACAGCTTTTGTTCACATGTTGGTACTATTAGTTTTCCATTGACATAATCTTACAGTTTGAATGCACATTCCAGAAGTAGGCTATCATCACTGGAACACAACGAGGGTAGAAAAGGTTGTCAGAGGATCGGGAAATGTAGTGTACAGGAGTAAGAACGATAACACTATTCCTCCACATCTGATTGTGATTTGATACTGGACTGAATCTAGAGCAGTTCTACTGAAGCCAATAGATCCAAAGCAGGAAAAAAAAAAAAGAGATAACCAAAGTTGATGGTTCTTTTATGTGTCTAAAAAAATTGTTTGCAGATAATAGATATTCACAACTCTGGCTCTCTGGCTCTGCCTGGAATATTTGTCTAAATATTAAAAACTAGTAAATAAGAAAATGTACTTAAAATGTAGTCTTGTGTTCATCAATTTTCAGCTAACTTTGGCAGTAAGCCCTAAATGTGATTAAAGACTCTGCACCAATATATTTGGCTTTTCTCTGCTTACGTTTTTTCATTTCTTTGTCTCTATAGACAAAGCTGACAACACAACATAGATCTTGAGATACAGCTGATGCATTTTTCTAAGCAAAAGTATGTTGTTAGCTCTTTTCCTAAAGGTTGCAGCAGAATCCCAACCTCTTTCCACAAAGTATTTGTGGGAAGAGAGGTTACCACTGAGCTTCTTGGACTTTGGGTCTTCTCTTGGGTCCTTCAAAAGCAGGATTACATACAAGCTAGTGCCTTGCATGTAACATCAAGTTGGAAAGTCTTTCTGTCCCCGTTTTACAGATGAACTTTTGAGAGACAAGAGGAATAAAGCCAAATGCTTCAAAGATACTTGGTGGAGGTTAAGTGCTGAGTTTCCTTTGAAGGTCGAAACCCAAATGATATGCTTGTGATCATGCAAGAGATTTGTATTGCCCATGGGAACACAACCATTTTTTCAGGGTAGTGTCCTAACCACTCCACGATCCTTTCTCTTTCTTCTTCCTAAAGCTCCAACTGACTTCAAAGGTGAAGAATTACAGCCCTCATCCCACAGCACTGTGAGCTCGGATGTGTGTGCAGAGCTTTACCCACACATACGTTCCATCAGGGGTACTGACTCAAATAAAACTAAACAGGCAGTGTGGAGGGGGAGAAACTTCTGCAAGACTGGGACTTCTTTCTTGTTCTCATATTCTCTTCCTTTAACCTCAACATCTTAAGTAAGAAATCCAGGGTGGACCTAATGACTGAGATCAGGGTCTCTCTATACTGTCCATAGGAGAGCTGTAACCCAAAGTAAATAGAAATATTAAAAAGAAAGAGTTCTATCTGATTAAGTCAAACAAAATACTCTTTTCTTTTGAACACCTCTGAATGAAATACATTACTGAGTATCCATGGCAAATGTGTAGCATATGTGTGTATTTTATATATATGTGTGTGTGTGTGTATATGAGTTGGTTGGATTCTCAGAAAACTGCGTAGCTTGCAGAGACTGAACATTAAGAATCATTTCTCTCTTGTCATGTGTATCTACTACAAAGTGAACACACTTCAGGTGACGGGTTGCACTGTGTTTCATTACTGATCCAACTGCTACTCTCCTACATGAACAGCAAAATTAGACGTTAGGATTATTCAACAGTCACATCAACCACTCCACTACACAATTAAATACTAGTAGCAGTATTCAGCTATTATCAGGAGGTGAGTCCCTCACTCATGGGCACAGCTATGTCTCATCAATTCACTCTCGGTTCAAAACAACAAATACCTATCATTAAAATGTTAAAAATAATTTGTAAAGTGAGTGGAAACAAACATACTTGATAGGGGAAGGTGCATCCCTCTGGTGCACTCTTCAGCCCATCCTTTCAAAAAGAACTGGTTTTCTTCTTCAGAAAAACCCTAACCAAACTTAAATTCTGGCTGCAGTTAATGGCTTCCTAATTGTGTGTAACTGTTTCTTGACTTCCTGATCCCTGTCTGGTGGTTAGGAATCCAAAGGGTTTCTTAAATCAACAGGAGCAGCTGCCTCCTTGAAGCCAGGCATGGTGTATGTCACTGACTGTGGAAAGGAACTGCAGCACAGGGAGGAGGGGGGTGATAAATGGGG
Source organism: Nestor notabilis (assembly GCF_000696875.1). Taxonomy (NCBI): domain Eukaryota; kingdom Metazoa; phylum Chordata; class Aves; order Psittaciformes; family Psittacidae; genus Nestor; species Nestor notabilis. The sequence continues at coordinate 92,415 of NW_009921428.1, read as the reverse complement.
CCAGTGTCGTAGCTTAAAATGTGGTTGCACTACTGTGTAAGGGCATACTTACTTCAGTCATTTATCTTCTGTCCCCTGCCACACACATGCAGAAACATACACGTATGTTTTATTTTTTCCAGTCATTAGGAATATAGGAATGCACAAGGTACATCAGGACCTGTAGCTGATGATGTGCCTCTAGAGGTGATGCCTTCCTTCGTCTTGTTTCTCGGACAAGTATGTGAAATGTTGACAAAATCCAGTCCTTGGTTTTAAATTTATCTCTCAGCCATTGGAAAACTCTTTCTCACAGAAGGGAAATAAAAAAAGGGAGGGGAAAAAAGGCAAGTAAATGGCTCCATTTTGTGGACTGTATTTTAGATTAGATAAAGATGAGGAACAAACTGTAGGTTAGATGCGGATGTAGGACTGCAAGTGATGGAGTTGCTCAAACTGAAGAAAGGTGTTTTTGTTCCTGGCAAAGACTCTGTTGGTCGAAGTCTGAACACAACTTCTGTCTTTGAGCTGTCTAGACCTGCAGCATCAGAGCTTTCCCCTGGTTGGAGTGGGATGCACAGTCATTTGATCCCCCAGCTTTGCTCCTGCTTTGGGTAAGAGCAGGTTGTCTCTACAGGTAGTGCCATACCTTGCTTTCCTCAAAACATCTCAGGTGATTTGAGACCAGGTCCCATCAGTTCCTCGACTTCACTTCCCTTCAGCCAAAAGCAGGGAAGAAGAGACTTCTCTTATGTGTGTGTTGATGTTCCCAAAACCTTTCACCTTCCATTTCAGTCTCTGAAGGCTGCCCTGACTCTTGTCCTCTTAATTAGAGCTCTGGCTTGTCTGTCCACTGTAGCTTGGGTCTTGGTTCATTCCTGGGTCTGCTCCCCTGGCTCAAGCTGTCCCCGGGGTTTCAACCTTTCTTCTATGCCTATGAACATCTCTTCTCACAAAAACTGGGACTGAAGTTCTTATGGAAATCCCTTCTTTGGAATGTTCCCGGGATTTCTGTGTTGCAGTGCATGGTCTTCTCTGGTGACATGTCATAGCATCTAGAGCTGCAAGAAAGATGAGGGGGTTTACCCTGCTTACATCTTCGTATGTCTGGATTTGCAAACCTTCCCTATTTTTTTAACTGTTAGGTTATTAAAAAGGAGCACATACAAACCAAATTTTGCAGTTCTTACTCAAGTTCATGGTGACCTCGTTTGAGAACAGATTACAGAACTTGTTCTGATATTAAATAGCCAATGAACTGTGTTGAACAAAGTGTAATATTCAAGAATATCCAGATAAAGGGTTTAGTAATTCACCCAAACTTAACTCCTAAAAGACATTCTGCTGAAGGAAAAGAGAAAAATTAAAATGAACTTAAGTTTCATTTAGTAAAATACTAGTTTAATTAAAAAAATGCATATTGGTGATTTGTTTTTTTCTTTATTTCTCACAAGCTCTAGTGGTTGGGGGTTTTTGTATGAGTGATGCTCAGGTGATTTAAATAAGGCTAGATTAAAACCACCAGTGTTTTGGAGATTACTTAACCACTGTCACCTGAACTACGTTCCCTCTCTCCATTTCAGGTCCCTAACTTCATCAACACAACACTCCCACCCCACGAGCAGGTGACGGCTCAGGAGATAGATAGTTACTTCAGGCAGGAGCTCATCTACAAGAGGAATGAGAGGATGGGGAAGAGAGTGATGGCGCTTTTAAGGGAGAATACAGATAAGAGCTTCTTCTTTGCCTTTGGAGCAGGTAAAGCACAATTTTTTTCTGTTTTATGTGGTTCTCATGATTGGAACTAAAGTGTTTTGAATGCTTCATGATTTTGCCTCTGGTCCTGTAGCGAGGTATCTTAGGGGGCTTCCCTTTGAAGTAGAAGGGTTTTTGTTTGTCTAAGCCTGCTTCTAAAATGCAGTGAGTTGGTGTAGGAGGCAAGTTTGGGTCCAGCCATGCTGTGGACATGTAGTACTCCTTTGCTTTTAATCTGATTGTAGAAACTTGAAGCTATTGATGCTTTTCATACTGTTGTGTTTGTTCCCTCCACAGAGCAACCTGTGGGTTGTCTGGGGTATGTTCATACCATGGCTGTGTTTGTAGCTACAGTGTAGGAGGTAGTTGAAGTGCCTTTGAGTTTGCAAGCCTGGGTGACTGTGGGCATGCAAGCCTTGCTATGTCATAGGCATGTGTGTGTTGCTTATGGTGCTGACCTGGGGTTTCAAACCTTCAGGGCTTGCTGTAGTTAAAGTTTCTTGATGGGTGACTCAGCTACTTCAGTGATGTGTCTGTAGAGACTGGTGGTTTTGGACCTCACACAAGTGTGTGAGTTACGTGTGTAGCTAAATGCTAGCATGTTAAATCATTAAGTAAAAATCCAGTGTGTTTCTGCCTGTTAAAATGCTCTCCATGAAGTCTACAGAACAAAGATGTTAGTATTAGTGTGAATCTGTGACAGTACGTGCTACTGTCCTTTCTCTCAGTTTTTAAATGTTTTTCCCTTTCCTGTGGAATTCACATTTCTGTGTCATAAGAGTATAAATAATAACTGTTCAGGCTGAGTCCTGAGCACCAGCTGAAGTGGCTCTTTGAGCTCCCTCAACTTCAAGGCAGCCTGAGACTG
>NW_009921428.1:79097-89782 GCF_000696875.1 Nestor notabilis | reverse complement strand
CGCTCTTCCTGCTCCCTCCCCTTGACAATTTCTCATTCTTTGACAGAACTCATCCCATGTCTCTCACTATGAACTTTGGCAACAACTCACCTTTCGCTACTCACTTCGGTGGGAATTTTGATTAAAGACTGTGGGGTTTAGCAGAGACACATGCATTTTGATGTATTTATATTTTGAGTGTATCCAGACTGAATTTTCCCAAGCTTATTTAATCTCAAGCTTGCATGATATTTCTGTCTGAACAGTTTTGTTTAACTGTTTCTACAGTGGGAAGATATATCTTGCTGCTTCAGAATAGGACAGGGATTCATAAAAAACCAGCTTGTCTAACTCATGGAGTGAAGTTTATTGGAGATTATCTAACATAATGGTTTTGATGTAGTCTTCAGGTTTGAAAGTCCCTTAATGGAGCTGGAAGGGTAAACTGGATCATTGCCCGCTTGTCCTGCTCTGTACGCACATTTCCTGGGCATCAATTACAGACCATGGCTTGAGATCTTGGAGAAGATGGGTCATGAATCCAGTCCACTGCAGCTGTTTGTTTCTGCTAATAACAGAAATGAAATTAAGCAAGTGGATACTAATTCTCTAGCAAATGACATCTAAGCTGTGGGAGGTCTGAGATTTCATTCTCCATCAGATATTTTTGGTGATGCTGAAAACATTCTTTGTTGCTGGATTATTTCTTTTTCCCAGCACTGACTGTAATAGGACAGATACATGCAGATGGATTTATTGAAAACCAGGGCACAGGAGATGCCAAGGAAAAATTCTTGATTTGGGTTCTTTGTTCCAGTATCCCTTTGGTGTTTCTCATGGAAGCAGGCCATCCCTGCAGGCCATCTCACTTTAAGTACAATTAATTCCTCCTTTCTTCTCTGGGGTGTTTTATTGTGTTTGTTTGTTTTATTATTCATGAATTAAGTACTGAGAAAATATGTGTTCAAAGTGCAAAGAAGTTCATTTTCTCTTAGGATTCAAATGGAATTTTTCTCCTGTAAGTTTTTGTTGGTGTTTTCTTTGTTTGCTTTTTCCCACGCACTGAATTGTAAAAGTGGCTTTTATTGATCCATTTGTATTTTGCATTCTTATATCTACTGCTTGAATAACCCTGCTTGAGGAAAGCACCTTGGAAAAACTTCCCAAAACAGTGTTAGGGACTGGAGCTGCTGTAGGAGAGAATCCTACATAGAATCCTAGAATAGTTAGGGTTGGAAAGGACCTTACAATCATCTAGTTCCAACCCCCCTGCCATGAGCAGGGACACCCCACACTAAACTATGTCGCCCAAGGCTCTGTCCAACCTGGCCTTGAACACCGCCAGCAATGGAGCATTCACATCTTCCTTGGGCAACCCGTTCCAGGGCCTCAGCACCCTCACTGTGAAGCACTTCTTCCTCATACCTAATCTAAACTTCCCCTGTTTAAGTTTAAAGCCATTACCCCTTGTCCTACCACTACAGTCCTTAATGAAGAGTCCCTCCCCAGCATCCTTGTAGGGCCCCTTCAGATACTGGAAGGCTGCTATGAGGTCTTTTGGACTCGGTGGCATCCTGTGACTCACAGTCATAATTAGATTCAAGGGGTCTCGGGACAGGGTCCTACCCTGAAAATGGCCCTCTAGAGGCAGAGCCCTGCTAGTTCCTTTGGTGGTCTCCCCACCCAATGCCATGAGTGGATAGTTCAGCAGTGTCTAACACTGAGTTACTATAAATTGCTTATAAATACTGGCACAAAGAACTGTGAAGTGCTTAACTAAGCCAGGAGACACCACGCAGGTGTCTTTGCAAATTGCAGTCTGGTTTGGTTCAGCATATCCATCTCGGTGACTGCAAGACATTTTATAGGCTCCTACCAGGCGTATGTGCAGTTATTTAGAACAACAACAACCAAACAAAAGACACATGCAGGGGTCACCATGACCAAAAGCAGTAGTTTACAGGATGAAAACCATGGCTGGCTTCAGCTGTAAGACAAGATGATGGTATCCTGGCTGCCTGGTGATGTGGGAGCCCAGCACTGCTGAGCAGGAGGATGACGGTGCCTGTCTTCAGAACGTCTGGTCAGTGCCATGGGTTTAGACCATGTTTCAAATCCCTTCTGGGTTGAAACATGGTAGAGTCTGAAGCTCTGTCCCCATAACAGAAAATCTACTTTACCATCAGAAAAACCACAGCTTCTCCAATGTAAACTGAATTCCCACCCAGCTGGAGAACGTGTGACTGGAGGGGAGTGCAGGTGCAGGGAGATGTGGCAATTTCTCTCACCTTAAAGGCAAGATCCCACACCCTGGTCTTGCCAGGTCTGGCATGTCAGGTCACCATTAGAAACTTTCCCACTGGTTTCAGATGGAACACAAGGGAAGGTGCAAGAAATAGAAATCGCATGGAAACCGGTGCGGAATGCTGCTTGGGTGCAGCAGGAGTCTCCCTGGGAAAAGCACATTCATACTCTGAAGAATGCTTCTTTCCCAGTAAAGCTGTACCCATTGGGCTGGTTGGAATGTGGCAGGTGATAAATTTGCCTGTGCAACTTTGTGTGTTTACAGCCTGGTTATTAGTGATACTATGCATAGAATTTCTACCTTTTTCATCCTGCTTTGCTTTTAAACGAAGGCTGACCAAAATCTTTCATCTGGTAGGGTTGTTTGTGTTTTTCGGTAGAAAATGTGGCATTTGGGGAAAGCGGAGTTTTTCTGTTTGCTTCTGAAAAAGCAAGTCCATTTCATGCAGATGTTGATCAAAATCCCAAGTGCTTGGGTGTCGTTCTCCTCTGGTGAACTGGTGATCCTGGTTAAATTGTTTTGCTATGTGCCATACAGAGCTGAGCTGCGAAGGCCTCGTGGTGCATCGTATGAGAGGTCGAGATTGTGGTCTGTAGCTGAGCACAAGACTGAAATATCGAACAGACAAGTCCTGGGGATGAAGGGCTTGTAAGGGAGCATGCATTTGAGTATTCAAGCAAGCTGGGATAAAACAGCTTGTAGATCCACAAATTGAAGCAAAGGCCTGTCGAAAGGTGGTTTTGTTGTTGTTGTTCCAGTCAGAAATATTAAAACAAAAAAACGGAGCTTTCCAGTTTTCTGCTGTTTTAAAAAATAAAAAGTAGCCTTTTCAATAGATTTCCCCCTTCCTTGCCTTCCGTGGTCTTACTTACAATTTAAATGCATTGGAGCGTGGTTCAGACTTTTAATTTATTCCTTTATAAAACACATAGAACTGAAAATAGCCATTTATTCTTTCTACTTTCATTTCTTTCTTCTCTCCAAGAAAAATAACAGGCTTTGGGTAAAATGGGACCCAGCTCTGTGCACTTCATTCTTCTCCTGCCAGGGTTTACCGTATTCGGATTTAATGTGAAAATCTCACCATCCCTGTAGTCACAGTGACTATATGCTGGTAATGAAACAGCATTTATTGTTTGTGCAGTTAAATGATATTTTTTGGGTAACAGGCATGGCAGTTTTCCCCTTCGAATGAGTAAAGGTAGTTAAATAGACTGCTTTCAAGTGAAACTTGGGGAGTTGCTTGGGGTTTGGGTTTTGAAAAGCCATCCTGGATTGCTGGGAATTGTTGATCCATAATAACAGTGAAGCACGTTAGACTTGATATATACAGGCAATTTATAAAGGTCCATTTACAGTTAAGACAGAGAGACACAGCCAAGAGCACATGGGCTGTTAATAAGAGTTAATATTTTGGCAACTAAGACTATACACATGAAGTCAATGTTTAAGAAAAAAAAATCACCCTGGCTTATTTCATTTTTATGGGCAAATAATTTTCAAGTAACACTTATGATAACAGATGGATAAATTTATGTCTGCAGTTAATTTCAACGATAATTTCCTTAGGATGTTTTACTTACTTGCATTGCTTGCTTGCTTGCTTTCCCATCAGTTTTGTAGCTGAGAGCTGAATTTACTGCTTCAGAAATTCGGATGCTGCTCCAGTTTGTGATGTTTATTAGCAGCCAAATCAGTAGGCTTTAAGGCAGTGGGTTTGGTTATTTGAAATAATAAAGACATCATGGAGAACTGACTTCAAATGCAAGTACCATAGCATCTCCCACAGCAAGAGGGGAATCAAACTGTCTCTGGACCACAGTCATACAGTGAAGGAAAGCACATGTTTTCCTACTCCACCAGGTCCAGGCAGTCCCTTGTGTCTGAGAGGTCAGAGGAGACCCAGGCTGTTGTCCATGATGTGGTAGAAGCCAGAGTGGACTAGTGACTGCGTTTCCTGATAAAGTCAGTGTGTGTTAACAGGGATTGATGCATGTGAGAGTCAGACCTCTCTCGCTCAGCTCTGGGCTTAGGTAGCTGATATTGGGTACCTGCTTGTTCATGGGTTAAGTTGAAATTTCTGAGATGATCTGCAAGGAAAATGTAAGATCAGGGCTCTGTTGTAGATATCTCTGTGCTCCCATGCCCCCTTCCTGGCAGTGTTCAAGGCCAGGTTGGACAGGGCTTTGAGCAACCTGGTCTAGTGGAAGGTGTCCCTGCCCGTGGCGGAGAGGTTGGAACTAGATGAGCTTTAAGGTCCTTTCCAACCCAAACCATTCTGTGATTCTATGGAAGCAGAAGAATTCATTCCAGAGTAGGAACAGCAGAAGTAAATTTTGATTGTTTCTATGCTCAGAACAGGTGAATTCCCTTCTCATCCTTACTAAGTTTTCTCAGTCAGCATTGGGCAGGCAGCATCATCAGCGATTATTCCAATAGTAATAAATTAGACTGTTAACAATAATAATAGAATCATGGATTGGAAGTGACCTTTAAAGATCATCTAGTCCAACCTCTCAAATGGTAATGTGTATTGTTTCCAGAGTCTTTTGTGAGTGTTATCTGGTGGTTCTTCATAATGGGTCTCGGAAGTGGCTTGCACTGAGTTTTTGCTAGGGAATAAGAGAACTGTGCAACTATTCTGTAGGATGGAGTTGGTGTGGTAGCACAGCAAGAATAGAAGATCTTCTTCCAGTTCTCAGCTCCAGCTCTCTCCCTCTTACCCTTTCCTCAAAGGATTGCCAGGAGAAGTTCAGCACCCATTGATTTAGGTACTGGAGATACCAAAGATAGAAACAGACTCACCCTTTACCTTCTGGAGTAACTAGGGACTGAGAAACATCTCTAAGATGACTTCAGTCTTGTGTGGTCTTGATCACCACTGAGATGTGCTTACTTTTACTCTGAAAGCTAAAGAGCATCTGGGGAGATGATACCCAAATGATGTAGCTATCTTGAACATGCTTCACCTGTGGCTAACAGGCGATCACAATTGAGATGGAACATGATGGATGTTGAATTTGGGTAGAGGGGGAAGATGGGGAGAGGTGGAGGTGGGATTTTTATTTCTTTTTGTACTGGAAACTGTTTTTTCTACTAATTTTGTGAAAGGAAGTGGTGGATAGTATATGCAGCTTAAATTCAAGTAATTAAAATCCAGAGTGCCTTTGTGAAAGCTATTAGCACCTGCCACCAGATCTGGCACTCAAGTTCACAGATGTTACTTGAAAGTGTGGGGGAAATGCCTTGAGGCCACCATCCAAGGGCACACTGAGGGCTGGGGATTTACAGATGTTGAATATGCAAATAGCTAGTTTGCATTCACAGTGGGTGCAATGTTGTGTGCACATCAGGCACAAAGTTACACCCGCTGTTGTGCTGTTAGGAATTAACTCAGCCTGGCATTGGAGGTCTCTTCCTCTGTCTCCCAGGATTGTATAGATCTTTCCCAATGTCATTATTCGTCTTGGATTCTCTGTAGGACCTAAAAGAAAAAGAGGATGAGGGGGTGAGGGAAGGAAGCAGAAAGAAAATGCTTGCAGGCTGGAATATAGAGACTTCATCCCCCGGGTCAGGCGTCCTGGTCCAGCACTGGTTAGTGGTGCTATTGACATCACTAGCACAGTTCATCAGTGGGTTGTCTCGGTGGAGCAAGAAGTTGGCGACCAGGAGATTGAACTTGGCGAGCCTACACAAGAGCAGAACAGGGTGAATTAACAGTTTGCAGATGCTAGAATTCCTTCTGCTCATGTTTATTTGGGCATCCAGATGCTCATAGTGGGGTCGGCCTGGTTTTGTGTACGGACAACTTTTACTATTAGTTTTTAAGGCAAAGTATCACTTTGCTTTTAGAAATAAACTTTCATGCTAATTTTGACCAGAACCATGTGACTGATTCATTTAAAAGTCTGCATTAAACAGGCAGTGCCTGATTCTCTTTTCAGACACTCTGTTGTAAATCAGGAGATACTGCACTGGGGAAAAGCTCATTCCAAGTGCAAATCCAGTATGTAGCCTTTTAAAACAATACAAAACAAAAAAAAATCAAAAGGGAACTTTTTAAATGTACATTGATCTTGTATTATGTGGTGGTTTGGAAGCCCCTGAATGTTTGCTTTTCACCTGGGGCTTAAACAGGCAAAGATGCCTGATTTAGGGAGGCCAAAATAAACCTGACTATGCTACCCTATTGTGAAAAGGGATCTACTGTTCTGAAGGCTGATTCCTGTAATTCTAATTTAAGTAAAACTCCTGATGTTAGTTGTAGAAGCTCAGTACAGCATTATGCAATGGTGAGAGCTATCTTGAGGCTGCTGTCACCTCTACCAACCAGGGCAAAAAGAGAAACAGCAAGTGAAAGATTTGTGTAACTGGGTTTGCATTTTTGCTTTTCTCCTTCTGTATTGTCACCTAAACTGTTGAGGGAAGCTGGACAAGCCCTGGACTCTCCTTGGTGGTCTGGTGAAGAAGTCATTGTGCTCAACAGGAGTTCTGCCTGGCCACTTCTCATGATTGCTTTCATCATTGCTCCACTGAAAGAGGGTACAGCCCCAAATCCAAGCCTTTATGTTTACTAGTTGCAGGTATTTGGATAAATGTTAAAAGCAAATACAATGCGCCTTGCACAGTCTATGCGTTTACCATCTCCGGTATAATTCTTCCTGTGATGAATGGGGTAAGTTGCCTGTATGCAGTATGATTTTTGGTTTAAAGGAACACATGAATTAATGTCAGCTCCTCTGGGTCCCTGACATTTTCATATTGTATTTATTATTACACCCATGCCAAGTTCTACTGTGTAAGTCTAATTCTGCCTGCCTGTTCTCAAAGAAAGCTATATTGGCCCCTCCTGCCCTATAATATGGAGAATTTGGCTATGCCCTTGCTGTATTTCTCTTAAACATTTAAGATGTAAAAATGTAGACATAATTCAGGAAACTTTCTCTTTTCAGAATTGCAAAGAATCACAAGAGATTTACACCCAGGCTTAAGCACTCTGCTGAACAGGAATGGGCTTAAACATGGGATGAAATACTCTTTCACCCACACAAATATGCAAGAACTTGCTGTGGATCTGCAGGCCACCCTGTAAGCTCTCAGGAGATGAGGCAGAGCTTCCATATAACTCTAGATTTCATAACGGGAGTGTTGAAATTAATATATAGATGCCAGACAATTCATCACTTTCCATCCCAAAACTGTCTCATCAAAAGATTCTCAACTAGCTTTAACAGTGCTATTGGGAAGATTTTAAAAGGACAATGTGGAGAACCCAAAGACTGGCAGCGTTCCTCTTACACTGAGGTTTCTGTGGGATGCTTGTGTGGAAAGGCAAACAGGATAGATTGCAAAAGATCCAAGGATCCCATCTCAGCTGACATATCTTTAAGTGCTACCTGCAGTGATTAAGGTGTCTCCACACCCGTGTGTACTTCCAGTCACCCTGCTGAGTGGTGATGTCCCAGAAGAGAAGGAGATTTAGCTAGCCAATTTCCTTAAAATCAGAGCCTGTTATGCTAGTACAAATCGTACAGTAGTCCTTCACATTAATGCATGTTGATGGGGTTGACATGGGTTCATGTTCCTTTTTGCTGCCCATTCTGCCTGCGTGCTTACAACAGTGGAGGAGCATGGATATCCCAAGGCGTCCCAGACCACCATAGCTGTATCCTCTGCAGTTCCTCTGTCAGAATCTCAGGCTATCTGCAGGAGCTGGGAAGGGAATTTAGTAGGGCAAGAAACAGTTTGCACTGCTTGTAGTGTTGGTCTTCTACAGGTTCAAGCCATTTCTGACCAGTCCTAGTTGCAGAAGGACTGCATATGGAGAAGAACCAGTGATCTTCGTGATGCTCTGGAAGTCATGGCATGACTGCTGGCTAGAGTTAGTTGTTTTGCAAAAATAGATGTAAAACTGAAAGCTTTTAAAAGCCTGGCTGTAATTTATGTGGATTTCTTGAGGATTTTTACTGGTATGGAAACCGGGGCTGGAAATCTCATTAAACTGGGCGTTCTTGTGAGAGTTCCAGGTTTTCTTGGTCATGGTTATGCCAGGAATACCATCAGAGCAAACTTGCTGAGAAAGGATTTATGGATTTTGAATCAGATCCTATTCTCACTGAAGTAATGGTAGTTCTGCAACTGACATCAAGGTGACTGGCATGTGCACCTGGACGAGACATTTATGTGTCATTCCAGTTCTTTAATCTAGGCTGCTGCTTTCACATTACTGGAAAACATCAGTGCCCTCTTTATAAGCCTGTTAAATCCTAGTTCCATTGTTGTTTTCTCTGGTAGATCAGAAGGGATGTGTCAAGGAAAAGAAAACGTGTGTGCAATATACCTCTGCCCAAAACCAATATTTAAATATCAGAAATGTAAAGTGAAGATAGAATTACTTAGAGAAGCAGAAGGGAAATAATTAGTGCTCCAGCCAGCAAGAAGAGATGTCGTAAACTTTAGTTATTCACCTCTCTTAGACATTCAAAACACAAACTCTGCCACTGTTCAGCTATTTTATAGAGACCCGTAGAAGGGAACAGAGGTCTGTTGGACAAAATTGCTCTGGTAGTAACTAAAACTGGGCTCAAGCCCAAGTCCAATAGCTAAGCTGCCATCTGAAATTGGAAAAGGTTTGGGTTCATGAAGCCTGAATCTCGGCTCCCTTTCTGCTCTGTGCAGTAGACCTAATGAAACCCTGAGTCTGGACTTGACTGATGGGGAGTGAGAGGTAACTTCAATCCATGGAAAACATTTGCTGTTTCAAATTAGTTTTTAAGAAGATTAGTAGCAAAACTTGAAAATACAGGAATTCTTAGCAAAAATGGAGAATACTGATGTGGTGGTACTGAGGTGCTGCTTTTGGTAGAAGCGCGAGAGCTATGGGTGCTGGAAGCCCATACGTGACTGGCTTGGAGGTAGGAAGCCCCAGAGGTCTGGCTCTTGGTAGACAAGTTTGCTAGAGTTGTGAACTGAAAAGTGGCAAAACAGGGTTTCAGAACTACTGGGCTTCACTTCTATCAACTTCAAGGCAGGCAATGGGAAAGAGGAGGCAGGTGAATAAGCAAAAAGCTGGATGAATCTGTCTTGAAACTTCTGTTTTTTCAAGAGATATTCAATAAAACGTACCAAATGCTTTGGTCTCAATAAGCTGTTATTCATCATCTGAAAATTGTTCTGCCAGAGAACTTTCAAACACCTTTTCAATATAAGCACAACATTTTGGTGGAGCTCAGCATTGGATCTGTCCCTGGCAGAAAAGTGAAATCTCCACCATTTTCCCAGAATAATGTGGCAGGCCTGAAACTTATGTGACTGGTATCTCAAATAAATAACTTGAGGATTTTTACTATTTTTCTGTACTTTATTATGGGAAATACCTGAAATACTGAGGTTTGCAAACTTTTAAATCTTGTATTTATACACTGAAGGTAAATGGAGAGAAAAATCAAACGCAAGTTAACCACTGGGTTGACTTGGTATGAAATTCTGCACCAGTTCTCAGTATTTACACAGAATTCACATTCACTTTGCGTTTTTCCTTGAGGTGTTTGAGGTACAGTCAAACTGCTGTGAGGTTCTTATCACTTAGCGATCTGGTCTGGTTCCAGTTGAAAACTTTGCAGTACCTCTCAGTGGGAGGATTGGTTTAAAAGGAGCAGAAATCTGCCAAAGAAATAAAGACTTCATTATTGACATCAATGCTATTTTTAATCTGGTTTCCTAAGGAAATGAGGCTTAAGCAATCACAGTATTTGTGAGTATGTGTATATAGGTGTGTGTGGATGTCTTTTCCCCCTCGTAAATTTTGCATCTGTTGGCTGATTATAAGCAAACCTGATAGATGGCTAAAGCCTCCAAGATAATAAGTTCTTGCATGCTTCATGAAAATAAATGATTGCATAGGAGAAAAAAGAAGCTCCTACTGCGCATGCGCTGACAGAGCACAGCATGAGCTCAACTTTTATTAGACCTCGGAAAATCCCTATGGGAGAAGGAGGCGAGACGCATCTCCACAGACACTGCACTTTATTGGTTCCTCTGCATGTGGGAGGATGTAGCGTGTGGTACATGTATCAGTCATGGCATGGTCTGAGCAGAACAGTGATTTCTAGAATAAATCATTATTATCCAGAGTATCTTGGCCATGTGCTACCTCCGGACTGCCCTCTAATGAGGTGTTCGTTCCCAAGGCCAGAGCAATATCAGGGGGCAGGTTTGTAAATGTGACCGAGGCATGGCTCCAGGACTCTCTATAAACCTAATGAGTCGTGGGCGCTTAAACTGTGCAGCCTCACTATTGCTAATTGGCCAAGTGTGCCATTAACCGTGCCTAAAAATGTTCTTAAGTAGCCAAGGGGTGAAAAGAGCGTCAGAAACTCCTAGGAGTCCAGGAGGCAGCCTG
>NW_009921428.1:73803-79066 GCF_000696875.1 Nestor notabilis | reverse complement strand
TGTGCAGAGTTCAGGAACGCTTTCCCTAGAATGGAGGTCATTCCCTTGAGAGCTGGAACAGCCCACTGGCATTGGGAGCAAAATTAAGAAACAAAGGAAAGAGTAAAGCATCACCTCGAGGAAAGTGATTTTGCAACATCAGCTTATCAGATGAGGGGATGGTTGTCCATTAGCAGTTGGCAAAGATGCTTACAAAAGAGAGAGAGTCCTCAAAAAATGAGGAGAGTACTTGAAACTTTTCCAGAGCAAAATACAGATGGGGATCAGGAAAGCCAAGGCAGAGTTAGTTCTTAATTTTTATTAATCTTCATTTTCAAGGAAAATGAAGATTAGGTATCTGGTATCTTGGTAACAGTGATAACTTTTGGAGTGGAACTCTCCTCCCTTGAACTGTAGGTGTCTGAAAAATCAGTGCATCTTCTGTGTAAGATCATTGGGTTCCTTTCAAACCCCCGGAGGACAAACCCTCCCACTTATCTCAGATGCATATTTTAAGATGGAAGGAATCTCCCTCTGGAGATATCTTTCCACTGACTACAGAGGAAACCTAGAAAACTGGCCTCCAACAGATGCCTGACTTTCAGATGAGTAGGATTAATTGAACCCTGAGAGCAGGAGTCAAGATTCAGGGTGTTTTGTCCTTACCTCTACCTGACCTTGAGCAAGCTGCGTAGTGTGCTAAGCTCCCTGAGCAATGTTTTGCATTGCTGCCAATGGCAGAGCCTTATTAGTCCTGAGGAAAGCAGAAGACTGACACAGGATTGCTTTCCATCATGCTTTGGAGAGCATCTTGGCATGGATTCTAGGAGAGCCCTCTGCCACCACCACATCTGGAAAACTCATTCAGGGCTAGGGTTCAGTGTTGTGGGAGAGGGAGCTGTAACCTGCTGTGTGCAACTCTTGCATCCTATTGTATGATAATGTCGAAGCCCAAAGTTGGCCAACCGTGTTGTTCGTTGTTCAGATCTTCGTGTGAACCCCAGTGCTCAATGCAAGCTTTCCATCTTTATGATTCCATAGAAGAGATGTGTAAAGCATTTCCATCTTTCCTCGCATCTTGGCCGGAAGGAGAGAAAGCCATGTAGGTGCAAGCAGAGTCATTCATAAGCCTGGTCTGCCTGGAGCCATGCAAAGGAAACAGAACTGCTGACAAGAGAGAAGGCTCTCCTTTCTGTTCATCAAGGATGGTTAACCCTTTTGCTAGGGAATAAGCAAGCAGTTAAAATAACAAGAAATGTTTTGACATGCCATGTGTCTGATTTTTCACCATTCTCTCAAAGCAGCAGTGCGAGTGCTGTCAATGAGGAGTGAATCAGACCTGGAGACCCTCTGAAACAGCCTTCTGATAGCACTTGCCTTTTTGCATGCAAGACTTAGAGGGGAAAAACATGAAGGTGGGTGGGTGGGTTTTTCATTTTGGGGTTTTCAGTATTTCAGTAGATTCAGAAGGTAGCCTGCCCTGTGGGGCCATTCACTAATTCCGTAGTATTTATTCAGCATCACCCTGAAACACCAGCATCTTAGAAGCTGTCTTCCTGAATTTACATTCCCAGTTCAGTCATCTCCACACAATAAAAGCTCCAGTGTTGGCTTGCCTTTGACTTCTGCACTGCACAGGGCTCCCATCAAAAGGGAGCCCTTCCTCCTGGCGTTTTTGTTTTGCTTAATACCTGCCAATCACCCCGCTTGCCATTGCCCAAAGTTTGTTGTCTTTGCAGTTGGTCACAGCGTGAGCTACCAAAAACCTTGCTGAGCTTGACAGGGTATTCTGTTAGCCTAACCCTAACACACGATCTTCCACCTCCCCAGCACACAAAGGGCCTTTTCACCGGCCCACCCCAGCTCGAAGATTTCATTTCATGTGTTACAATTAATCTGTATTTATTGCCACTTATCTTAAATGGCTAACAATATCAAGAGTTTAAAAAGTGCTTTTAATGTCAAACTGGGTCAATTAAAACTCTACTTCAAATATTTGCAAAACTTCCAGCCTGAAAGTTGCCCCTCAGTCTGCTGTTAACCAAAATGGTTTAAATAAATACACACAGCTTGAGGAGAAGACTGACATTTGGTAAAGTTCCCCTTGATATTTTGGTAGGATCCAGGATTAATTTCCTTTCTCTCTTTTTAATAAAAGGAGAAAAATGAACCATGTTTTAAATGCTTATAAATATTTAAAAGATTGCTTCAATCAATTAAAAAAACCTCAGGAGATACCATCAAAGCTTTTAATGGCAGAAGAGACCATTAGATTGATCAATATGATCTCCTGGAATTTCATTCTGTTCTTTGGTGGACCCTAATTGCATGTGCTTATGAGCTTCAAACCATGGGCCACAAGCAGCAATTTTACTATTTTTTCTAAACTCCTTCAGTATTGCGTGTGGGCACGGGAAATAAAGTACTAAAACATTAAATACTAAAAAGTTACACTAGTAAAAGCTGTTCTTTTACTATTTATGTTGTGTTTTACTGAAGTTTGAAGGTGGCTGGAGGAATCCGCTTCTTCCCCTTCCAGAAAAGTCACCTGTTCTGTCTTGCACTCCTTAAAGGAAGCTCAGTTTTCAAGGTGGCCTTTACAAATAAGTGCTGGTGAACTGCCCATGAGAACTCTGGTATCATACGTTCAGCCAAAGTTGTACCATGTTGGGATGGCAACACATCACATGGAGGGAGTCCCAGGAGGGACCCCCAGGTAGGGCTTAGTTGTATTGGATGCAGGAAATGCAGAGAGTGAGAAGCCTCCTCCTTAGGCTGGAGGAATTAACAGCCTAAACTAAAGGTCTGTCCATATGGAGCCATTTGGACTTTAAGCTCTGATCCTCAAATACTTACACATACCATGAGCAGTGACATTAATGAATTTGATTTCCTATGGGTTTAGGTCATTTGCTTGGATTCCCAGCAGTCTAATAAGGTTTGAACTGTAGCTGAGATATTTCTATTAATTAGGGCATTTGTAGTGTCTTTATGGGTCTCTTGATGTTCCCAATAAGGCTCACCCTGCAACTTTTCTTTCCACATGAGAGATTGGTGAGTCTATCCAGCCATCTGTTTCCATAAAATATATAAGAAAAGACTGTCTTGGAGACAGCTACTCTTCTGTCTAATAGATTTGCAGTTTGCCCATGGGTTCAGAATATTTCAAGGGAGATCATAAAAACGAAAGTATATGCACAAAGGGACAGCAGGATCCTGTAAGCATCATGTTCTTTGGAAACAAGGCTAAAATGAGATTGCCATATTTATGCAGTGTAAATATTTCACGACTTAAGGACACCAAATGGTTTTGGTAATTTCTTCTTGGGGAATATTTAATTAAACAAATGCAGCTTTCTCAAATGTCTGTAAGTACCTTTTTATAGGTTAGGAAACACATCTTGAAGAATTGATTTTGTGTAAGAAATAACATTTAAAAATAAGGGGGTTTGCTGCTTGCTGTCCATAAAAAGAGGGTGGTTATATCCATTTGGAGGAAAGCAATATGGTTTTTGATATCGGAGTTCTAATGAGTGCGAAGATACTGGCTTGTGGACATGCTTTTATTGCTCATTAGTTGCTGCTGTATCTGTTACTCTTCCTGGTTTTGTTTTTAGTCTCAGTCACTGTATCAAGAAGCCAAGTGATGCTGATGACTAATTGCATCCCACAAATGGGAAATAGCACAAAGCTGACATCTTGCAAACAAGTCATAGACTGAAATATGTTTGCATAAACTTCAGGGTTTGTTTTAAATGCTCTCAAGCAGGAATACTGCAAGTCTCCCACTACTGCTTCTCATCCCCAGATTACGGAGTCCTGCCAGCCTCATTTCAGGCATGTGTGGCATGGAGCCTTACAGGGCCTTGATGCATTCGTATGGTCAGGCATACATTTATTTATTTATTTGGTCAGATAGATCTTTGGATCTGACCAAAATGTCTCACGTGAAAAGGTGAGGTTTGAGATCTTCTTGAAGCCTGTTGGCTTTGGCAATATTAACCAGGTCCCTGACAGGCTTTTCTCCTGGACAAGGACTACCGCCTTAGACTGACTTTTTGTTAAACTCTTTCATTTCCTCAAAGAGCCATTAAGAGACTGTGTGTTAATATTTAGAGTTTTCTCGTATGGGTCTGGATACCAAAGTGCTCTGGCCAGCTTCACAGGAGGCCAGTGATGACAAGCTGAGAAGTGTAACAACAGGGAGGTGAAAACTCTGGAATTTGGTGGCAGTGTGTAGTAAGGCAGGAAACTAGTTGCAGTTTCCCATCAGATGGAGCAGCCTAGCTCTACACATCTCTGCTAGGAACATGTGATCCCGTAAGCTGATCTCCCTTGAATTTGGTGGAAGGTAGAAGTTCATGTGGTTATGTTCCTATCTGGGAAGAGGTGGCTTTGGCAAGAGGTGGAAGTTTCTGTTAGTGTTGCCATGCAGGAAAAGGCTGTGGTGTAAACTCAAACACTCCTTACTAGGTATCGGAAAAGGAAGTCATTCTCCCAACGTGGATCTGTAGAAAAACATACTTGCTGGCTCCATTGGTCAGGAAAACACTTGTATTTTATGCTGTTTTCTACTAAACTTAAGCATTCAGGCTCTCAGCTCCTCGGCTGCTCCCATTGGATCCAGATAATGAAATTAGAAGGCTTTGCCAAAATTTGACTGCAGTGAAGGAGGTACTTGATTGAGTCTCACCAAGGGGCTGGCAGAGAGGAGGCTGCGTAACAGTCCAGTATGGCACAGGCACCAGTCTAGTATTAACAAAATACAAACACAATTGTGTTGAAAATCTCTCCCTGCTGGGTGAGAAAAGGAAATGAATACAGGAAAATAAAACTTGAGTCTTAAAAGGGAAGGGGCTTTGTTAAGTGCAGTCTGGTTACAGCCTTGGATCACTGTAACTGTGGGAAAATGTGATGAGGCAGTGTACCCAAGCACATTTTCCTTTATTCTGTTAATTTTGCACTGTTGTGCATAAGCAGGCAATGATGGATTGTCCCGGAGTTCTGTGCATAGTATGGAAGAGAGCTGGATTTAATTGTCCCGCGTTTATTGTACAAAAGGAATGAATTATGAGCCACTTTACAGAATCTCCAGTGAAAGTGATTATCAGCACTGCTCCTCGCCAGAGATATAACTCTGTCAAGCAGACTCCCTCCTCTCTTGGGTTCCTTGGAAAAAGCTCGTGAATTTGCCTTCTCCTGCCAGTGAAAGCTCAGGGTGAAACACAAAACCAAAAGCTGCCAATAGCTATATATTCAGTTCAGATGTTGTAAGAATTTCTTG
>NW_009921428.1:66605-73772 GCF_000696875.1 Nestor notabilis | reverse complement strand
GTTCTTTTTCCTCCCCCCCCCCCCCCCGCCTTTTTCCCTTGAGTGGAAGATCAGTCAGGATTTTTGGAGCATGCAGCTGAAACAATGCAGCAGAATGTGTTCCCAGTTGATTGCTCTTTGATTTTGTAGGTGAACTGTGTGCTTGAGAAGACTTGGCTGTTGGTTTTAATTAGCTTTGACCAGGGCTCATGCGTACTTGCAGTCCAACTGGTTGTGATGCTATGGAAAGGCACCCATTGCCTCCACGCACCCAACTGTATCTTATGGCTGTTCTCACACTGCTCCTCCCTGCAATGCGCAGATAACCCCAGAAATAGGTTTAAGATGAGGAGGATGTATAAAAGGAATGTTATGAGCTCTGCTTTCAAGACGTTGTACAATAACTCATCTGCAAAAGAGCAGGGGATTTTGCTCTAGGTTTTGTATTGACTACTGCGGTGTAATAAAGGACAGAGAGATGAATTGCAGTGACCCTAGCGTTGCATGCCAGAAAGATATTGGAGGGGGATAAAGAATGCTCCCCACCATTGCAGAACAGCTGCAAGGGGAATTTTTGTGTCAAGGTTTGTTTAGATCTTCAGAATTCTTTTCGATACCTTCAAAAGAGCTGGCCTGCCCTGTGTGCTTTGGGGAGCCGTGGCTCCTGTCCCCTCTGCTGGTTGGTTTCTTGTGCTGCCTTGCAAACAAATGTGAGATTTCTGTGCGCTCACAGATTTTTATGGCTGGGAGATAGCCCAGATTATGTATGTGCTGATTCACTTGTTTGAGATAACGTGTACACAACTGTGTAAACTCTTACAAAAGGGTGCCTTTCTGCACCCCTCCACATGAACAGATTTCACACGGACTTATCAGCAGGTCTACAATTGCCAGAAAGACTGTTCTTGAAAAGAAGAAGAAAAAGGGGGGTGGGGGGGAAGCTGTAAAAAGCCCTGAACTCTAATGGCACTACCAGGTAGCATGTGCAATTCATTTAACTATGAGTCCACAAATGTGCTATTAGCTCATAGCTGTGGTAACACTTATGGCAGCAGTCCCCAGGCTGAAAACTGTCCTGCTAATTAACAACAGCTAGGAACAGAGGTTATAGAGAGTGTGATAGTGACAGGTCATGAATAAGGAAGGGAGCATTTTTGGTCACATCTTCTGTATGCAAAGAATTATCTTTGAAACAATTCCCTATGTAACTGTGCTCACACATGTTGGAAAATCAGCTGTTTAATGCACAAACTAGTGATGAGTCTCTTCATTTCTTCCATTCTGTCATTCGACTGATTTATTCACAGTCCTTTGCCTGTATGTCAGGGGATTATCATCTGCAACAGAAGAAATTTAGGAAAAAGAACTTGGAAATTTACCTTATTTGTGGTCTGGAAAGATTGTCTAAACTTTGTACAGAGTTGTTGGGAAAAGTTGTGGAATTAAACTGCAGGATGAGCCTTCCATGGGATGGGAAGTGGTGAGTGGCCACTTGTCTGTTACCCAGAAATGGGCCAGAGTCTTCTGGGAGGAGCTGGATGACAACCTTGTGACAAAATGATCCTTCACCCCAGAAGGCCAATTTTTGGTGGCTTTTGTAGGAATATAAGGGATGGGTTCTCTGTGCGAGGGGAGAACACAACACATAGGATCAATATTTTATGCCCTGAGACTTTTCACTTTTTCCATTGCAAATAGTTGTTTGCCTGGTGTTCGCTCGATTCATTTGGGATGTGGGAAACAGGTTCATGTCCTTTCCCGATTCTTGCGTTAGCACAAGAAATTGAGGTTTTGGTTTGCTTTTGGAGTAATTACTGCAGGAGGAAGACAATGATGGGTGGAGCATCCCCAAGAAGAGCTATTCCAGAAGCATTATTGCACAGCAGCTTATTGCGTGTTACCTGTCATGGCTAATTTAACTGGATGGCATTGATCTCCTTAGGATTCAGTACATGCAGTTCCAAGGGCTAGATTTCCAAGTACCCAAAACCTTAGGAAAATTTGGCTCTTCAGTCAAATGGAAGTTAAGTGCTTGGTAACTAGAGCCTCTGCTGAAGGCTGGGTTTTCAAAAGGCTTGAGCTCTTAGACAGCAGTTTTGAAAACCTAGCTGAATTTCAGTGAGAGAATGGCTTGAGAAACCTCTTATATCTTCATTGAGCACAAAAGGACTTGACTGTCTTGTAAGTTTGTGCCCTCATTAAGAGGAACTGAATCCTATTGATTCCAGTGTGCATTACGGCTGGATCAGACCTCTTCAGCGTGTGACCTGTCAACACCATACTTAAAAGCACTGCCATGGCAACAAGGGCAGCAACCCCAACAGCCTGGGAATGGGAAATGGCACGAGGTGAAGAAGGGACATCCTCTTCTCATTGATGGAGATTTTCCCGTAATGGTAAAAGGGGGGGAAAAAAGCTTGATAAGTCAAGTGGTTTGATTCATAAGTGAACTTACTCTAAAGTAAACACCATGCTGCATGTGTCTCATTTGCCAGTGAGATCATCTGTTTCTTTGTTAGGGAAGAAAATGTGTTTCCATTCCAAGTCTAGGGCACTCAGGCAATTTACATGAACAAATAAAGATGAGGTTTAGCAGCACTAAATAAATAAAACACAACTCTAAGTGGCCACCAAAGAACAGAGCAGCTCAAATGGAATAGTACTGGGACGTGAGCCAGGTGGCTGCTGTTTGCCATGCTGCTTATGATTCCCCATCCAAGCACTGCTCCCATGCTTCTTGCTGAGGTAAGGTTTATGGCTGTAGCAAAACATATACTGGGAGATAAACAAGCTATGCTACAGATGAACAGGAGGGCAGAGAACATAAAATAAATCTGTGCCTTAGCCATGGTCTTTGCTGGAAGTACTTGGGCTCTTGCCAGAGCAGAATGGATCAAGGCTGAGTAGGTCAATGCATATTCATCTCTTGGTAAAAGTGGTGGACATCTTGTTTCTGGTGTCTTTTACCAGCTGCATCCTGTAGTTGTTCACATGTAGTAAATGGAATCATTCCTGATTTTCTTCTCTTGGAGATAAGGATCTGGCCACTCTTTATTTCAGTGCTTCTAGCCACGGAGGAGGTGCATAAAATATCTTACGCATGAGGGAAGAATCAAAACATCGTGGATTCAGCTGACATGCAAGGGACCTAAGTGCTGCTGGTTCATTGCTATTTCCTCATTGCATTAAGAACTGATGTAAGTACCAACTGGATAGGACTCTTTATTATTCCATTTTCAACTCTGCACATCTTCCAGTCTGGCACAGAACTGGCCACTGTGAGTGGGGCACTGCAATATCCCAGGTGTCTCTACCAGAGCTCAGTTTTGGGAGCGAGAATGATGCACTCCAACAAATCTCAACCTTATGGAAAACTCTTACCAGTCAAAATGCCTCAACCACTCTTGAACAAATCGCTTCCATGCTCTGCTCATTATGTAGCTTCCCCGTGTAATTCCAGGGTCCAGCTCTGAGATAGAGTTATGTCCAGGGCATTAGTCCAAGCAAACAGGGACACGTCTTTGTTGTGTAGTCATGACTTTTGGCAATAGCGGTGTGTTGGCTCCACTCTTAGTGTGGGAGGCCTGAGAATGTGGCTTGGCTCTTGAGCTGATGACTGGACTGTGGCTTCTGAACAGATCCCTGAGTGAGGTGACTCACTTTGCTATGACCAGGTTCTCTGGTCTGCTCTGGAGTGAATGCCATAGCATTTACAAGCTTAAACTAGAAGAGCAGAGGTGCTGTAGGGTTCAGTATCTTCAGCGTACTTGAATATAGTTGAGTGGTAGAAACTGCAATTGGTCCCCCCACCCTGTACATTGCAAGTGAGATGTTTTATCCTGCTCCTATCAGGATCTCATGTCTCTGAGTGGGCAAACTGTTTCTGCAATGGATTTCTCAAATGAGCTAGCTACCTAAAATGCAAGTGTTTCATCAGTAGCAGAAATAGGCACCTCCAAAGTTACTTCATCCATCCATCTTAGTACAGTTCTTTAGTATTCCAAAACTGAATTTCTCTGTTTGCATTTTGCTGCTTCCTTTGTGGAAGAAGCCAAGACAACTCTCTTAAATGAGACATCTGATGTTTAGATGGCTACTGCTGCATGGGATTAATCTCTCCAAGAATACCCTCTAATCTGAGTTTCTCCTGTACTCATACTTGTCCCTGACTTTCCAGTCCGCATGCAGTCTGAATTTAGATCAAAGGCAATTAGCCGAATGCCAAATTCTTCTGTCAGTGTCATAGCTGCAGTGTCACTCAAACTGTCTTGGGACTTCTTATGATATATTCTTGCCGTGACAGAACTGCTGTGCAGGCAAGCTGCTCTGGGGCTTCCTTTATTTCCTTTATGTGCTTATTTATTTGCTCAAGGTTCAGGGGGAAGTCTGGTTTGACAGCCCTATCAAACCTCTATTCAGTTACATACAGAATGTTTAAATAACTAATTTTAGATCCCATCATTCTCCTCTCCCTCGCTTTCCCTTTAGTGCCTTCCTTGCCCTAATCTCTTTTGTGCTTTCAAACTCCTACCCCCAAAAAAGGTTAATTTAAAAGAAAACAAACACCAAGAGCATATGTAAAGCATTTGACTGTATACATAGACTGGAATGAACCTCAACTGCACCAAAGTGCTTATTGATAAGTACTATTAAACAAATGAAATCTTTCAAAAGTTGAGTTGCTGTAGTATAAATGTAACTGATGTGGGCTGTGACCTGTGTGCAGAGCAAAAGTTGGCTGAGAATATTGATGGGATACTCAGTGTAATCCAAAAAAGGCCAGTGCTTTGCTTCTGGTTGCATTTGGCCTTTGGGTTTTGCATCTGCTTTCCTCAGGCATTGCCATGAATTCATATTTGAGTTATAGTTACCCTTGTCAGTTATTCAGTGCTGTTATTAGAGGTATTCTTTATATTACCTCATTGTTTTAAATGCAAAGACCTGGATATTCATGGTAGCTGACTCCAGGTACTTGAGGGAGGGAATTACATTAGTTATTCAGACATTATAGGATTTCTGATGTATATCAGGAGTAGGAAGTGTACCTCTCCAGAGAAAGCTACAACTCTCTTAAGAGATTAATTTCACTCTCAAAGCGTCTGTCTCTTTGCATTGACTCTAATGGAGCCTAAGTAAAGAGCTGTGGCTAAATACTTAGGTGAAATCCAGGCTGGGAACTGGTACATCCCAAGGACCTTATGAGGGGAACAAACCAGTGTAATTGTTCTTAGTTGACAGATAAGAGACTGAACTAATATGCCCAAAGCAAAACAGAAAGTCTGTGATAGATTTAGGAACTGATTGTGGTTGTTATGGCCTTAACTGTTTTCATGCCATTGCTGCTGCGCACAGTTGGTGTTTTACACCCCTCCAAGCAAAACATATATTTCTAAGATCTCTTTCTCTGTGTATAAATATATATAAAGAGCTGTTAAGATACACCTGCATTTCCTGATGCCATAGTTACCGGGTGTTACTGAAATGTACGTTTATTTCACAAAATATTAGTGGGGTCCAACCCAGCTTTCACTGATGTTGGATTGGAAATAAATCCACTGAGAATTACTGAATCCAGAGACCTTACCTGGCTCAGGAACCCCCTGAGCTGCAAAAGGCTGGAGGCTGGGAGGGTATCAGGGCAAAGGATGCCTACGGAGCTGCCTCTGGTGTTTGTACTCCTCAGTAGACACTGTGTTGGCTATTGGCAGTGGTGGGGTGATGAGTTACATGGACTTCTAGTGTAAAGCACCTCTGCTCTTAGGTGGTTGTGGTAGAAAATACACATGGTCTGGTGGGCTTAGCCTAAGTCTGATGGACCTTTCCCGTGTCCCAGAAATCAGCTACAAGTAAACAACACAACTTGTCCCAGAAACAGGGAGAAGAACCTGGGTGGGTTTTTCAGTGTATCAAGAAGCACAAAGCATGAATTCAAATTTACGTTCAGATTTTCAGTAACTGCAGTGCCATGAATGCTCAAGTATCGAACATTGACAACCTCCTGGGATATTGTGATACAGCTAAATTTAAAAGAATAGACTATTTTTAGCATAAACAGTTAACGGAGTCCCACAAATCATGTTGGGATGCATGGTTCTCATTATAGATCTGTAACATGTTTGCTGTGATAAAAAGCAGAACCGTGTCAGGTGATCTTGCTAACGCAGTATTTGCACACCAGGGTAATAGATGCAGCTGTGGCTAAAATACAGCATAAAAAGATCATCAGTTCTATTTTACTAGCAATTATTCATTTATAAACTTTAGCAGAGGAGTAGCTAGAAGCAGAGGCAAGACCTGCTAGTCTGGAGGTCAGGGAGGACTTTAAAACGAGAAACATGTTCCGCTCCCAGGACAGATGTTCTTTCCCCATTGCTGATTCTCCTCAACACCTGCTGCACTTCAGACATATGCTTACCTTCAGTTCGACTTCACTTCAGCATAAACATCGCTTAAAGTTAACATATGCTCATGGGCTTTGCTGGATGAAGATGGACTTAGGTGCATGCCTGAAACTTACCTTAAATTAAAACCCTTCTAAACAGTTTTTTTTATCAGTGGCAAGAGAGAACTTCTGCTGTCAGAGTTGCTGATCTTGGTTTTATAAGGGGCTCAGTGTGCTTGGAGGTGCTGGAAGCACAGACCCTTCTCAGCCTGGTCACCCTGGTGTCTATTTCATTGCTGCTAGAGACCAAGTTCTTAGCCAGTACATGCATAGTTGGCTATAATGGGCAGCTTGGTGTGGGGTGAGTCAGTATTTGCCCAAGGCCAGTAGGCAATGGGAATGCTCACAAGGTTCACCACAACCATGGGTGATGGGACTTCTTGTGGCATTGCTTTCCAGTTCATTTGGTTCTGGTTCTCTTTGGCTCCAGTCAGCTGTTTCTCTAATTTTAGTGTGTCTGAGCTAACTAAGAAGACTCTGAGCCCTAAGGTGTTTTGAACTGGGGAAACATGGGGAAAAATGTATGAAAGAACATACTCGTTACTTACCTCACCTGTCTGGTCCCCCACAGGTCTAAGGATTTACAAGGAGCTCTCCCAAGAATAGACATCCTGGGTTTTATGGGGCTGAGTTCAGCAGTTTGTGAGATCAAACAGGGAGCGCTAAGTCCTGAATTTGTTTCAGATACTAAATTTAAAGTCTTATGGGGAACTTGGGGATTTTTCTTTCTTTATTTGTTTTCCTGC
>NW_009921428.1:11038-66574 GCF_000696875.1 Nestor notabilis | reverse complement strand
TGAAGTTCTAGGTTTTTTGCAAACTGAAAACAAGACATGGTGCATAAAATCCCAGGTAATCGTTTCCTCTCAGAAAATGTCATTTGCTTAAAATTATTCATAAGTGTAATCTGGCAAAATGGTATCTTGTAAAGGAAGTTCAGTTGGAGGTTTTACATTCCTTTACTGGGATACCAACATAAGCAGCTCTAGTTTGTAGTTGTAGAATGATCTTTCTTCTTGAGCTTTGATTTTTACAACATCTCAAATATATATATATTAAAAAAAAAATTATTTCATAAGTGCACATCAAAAGCTATTTTCATTCTTTTGGGCCTGTAAGATGCCTTTGGCGTCTAGACATCAGCCTGGTTTCTTGGCTCTTCGTTATCAGACACATGGCACTGTTTAGTCAGCTGCTCCCTCCTGTGATATATCCAAGATAAGCTCATGCTCGGAGAGGTGGAATTGCACACATTCCCACCATCTTTGACATGCACCTTTCTCTTCCCAGCTGGACCTGTCTTGGGGCCACTGGGCAATGTCCTTGGAGTTCGCTTAAGGAGTCTTTCCAATAAATGTAGCTCCTGAAGAGGCACTTTCTGACTCTCCTTCCCTTTGAAAGAGGCATCTGCATCCCACTTGGATGAGCTCTTCTAGGGTGGTCTGTGACTTAGCTTTGCTTTCTTTAGCCCAGAAGATCCAGACCTTGCACCTGCAAACTTGAGCACCCTCAAGCTGAGAGAAGCTTAAAACTGCTATCTAGAGCCAGCTCCTACTTTCATAGGTGATCCTTGAGTGCTGCAATGAGTAGTCCAGGTCATAACTGCATTGTACAGTGTCTCATTGCCCTGCAGGAAGGGAAGTGACTGAAACTGAGGCCCCGGTGTGAGTTTGGGGCCATTTGCAGATACTCATTGGGGTGCAGGTTGTGTGGCTAGTGGGGTTGCTGATACCTTTTCAGGCCTGTGGCTTCCCATTCAGTGCTGTAGGCTCCAGTTGCTATGCTCGCCTTCACCCCTGCTCCCCTTGTCAATGGCCTGGAGAGATGCGCTGGGAGCATTTAAAACCCTTTGGCATGAAGCCTGGTAGCTCTATATCCCACAGCCTCTGAACCAGAGGCTGCAAGGCAGCTCCACCTGAGCTAAAGGTAGTGGCGTTCCCCCAGAGGAACACCACTCAAAGAGGACAGTAGTGGGACTTCGAATGGAAGGAGATGGATGGGACTGGATGGACCAACAGCAAAGTGGCCTGGGAGAAGTAAGAGCTCCATGGGGTTGTGATGTTTCATTCAGGATGTGTTGGCCCCACACCAGCAGGCAGTGGCGTGGCTCCAAGAAGATGCAGTGTGGAGCCCAACAGCGTGCATCTGCTGAGACAGAACATGAGAATCCACAGCGGAGCCAGCCTCCCCCCTTCCCATTTCTTCTTCTGAAAAATGGCTAATGTAAGTTGTCTGTTCACATGTATTTTGGCATCTGAATGGAAACACTTGTCCGTGCGCCCCACCAGCCCCGCTCCTTCCCTCCCTTGGCACGTTTGCTAAATGAGCCTTTCTTGCTCAACCCAGAGTTATTCCATTGGCATTTCCCTCTTGGACTGATAACAAGCCGAAGGAGCGGGCTGTAAAGCTGGTGACATATACCAGCCCTAATAACGTCCGGCAGCTAAAAGGTCCCTGAGCCCTGGCTTGTGCAGCAGATAAACATTGGGCAGGGACCCAGGGGCTGCCTGCAACCTGCATGTCATGGTCTGTAGGTAGCATTTCACTTGCCCTGGTCTCTGTAAGAGATTAAACTTGTTAAAAACTCTTCCGTTGGTGCTAGCAAAAGTATATATATTTTCCACAGTGTTCCCTGGAACACCAGTCTTGCATGGAAACTCTTGATATGGCTGTACCTTAAAGTTATTGATAATAAGTTCCCGAAGGGGAAAATAACATATAATTAGTAATAGGATTTCCTTAAACGATAATACAAATAGGCTATTGCAGGGAAAAATACTCATACAAATTCATTTTGACTGGGTCACTATAACTTCAGGTTGTTTTGCACCGAGAAGGAGAAGAGAGGTGGTAGGTCGCATGTTGCAAAATGTTTCAGATGCTTCTAGTTGGCAAAATAAATATTCAAGCAATTACAATGGCCCTTGTTAAAGGAGGAGATGGGAACATATTGTCATCCTCCTCCTCACGATGCGCATTTCCTCTGCTGCAGGATAATCAGCCACCGAGGCATCCTTAATCTTGTTGGATTATTTGTGGCTGCACCTGCCTGAACTTTCTCTCTCCTGATTAACATTTGATTAAATCCACTTTTAAAATGCCAGCATGACTTGCAGCACTGGGGGGGGGGGAGATGCTTGCAGAGAGTGTTTTGCTCTTCATCCTGATTGCATCTGAATTAATTATGCCAAGTGCAGTGACAGGAACAATATTGATGTAACAGAAGTTTACTGGGTTGATGTGGTCATCCAGATGAGAGGGGCTGTAAGCAGCTTCGCGTGCTTCGGCTGTGGCCTCCTGTAAGGAGAAAATGTCATCTCATTACTATTCAGTTTGACCTGATTTGGGTAATTTCTTTCTGAGAGCGAGGTAGTTCTGGAATCTCATTAGCTTACCGACATTTGCATGTGTTAATAGAGTTCTTGCTTGTTTTTCATAGACTCCCGGCATGGTTTGAGTTGGAAGGGACCTTAACCCGGCCCGGGGGCAGTCCCCCCTTCCACTAGAGCAGGTTGCTCCAAGCCCTGTCCAGCCTGGCGTTGAGCACTGCCAGGGATGGGGCAGCCACAGCTTCCCTGGGCAACCCTCTGTTTCTTCCTTACTGTCACAAATGGGATTTTGGTGAAAATCAGGGAGTTGGGCTGGGGGGCTGAAAACTTTCTAGACTGTGTCTTGGACCTGCTGTGCCATATCTATTTGCAGACCCCTGACCCCACACACACTGACGCAGGAAGGTGTTTCCTTTCCCCATGGACTGAGGAGCGGGGCTCCTGCAAGGACACAGGGTTGCCACTGCCTGTCTCAGCCCTGCCCTGCAGCATGAGCCATTACTTTTGCCAGAGGGGAAGAAGTCCCAGTTGCACTGTAAGGACATGTATCATTCATCACATCTGTCCTTTTTTACCTGTATTGTATGCACAGGTAGTTTTGAGGCACTGGTGACTGAGTTTCTGTCCTGCTGTGTGAAAATCCAGGAGCCAGTCCTGCCAGGAACAAGTGTTTTAACCATACTTAAACATGGGTTATATTCTTATCTCTGGCAGCAGAGTTAGCGGGCTCCCTTTTCATCAGGCTGTGGTGTGGTGAAGGGACTAACCACAGGCTTTACTACACACAGATGTTCTGGGGTCAAAAGAGGCTTCTTGGGCAGCGTTTGGCAGCTCCTTATGGAGGGAATGGGGAGAAATGTAGTGCTGGCAGCATCATTTTCTGGGCTTGTCAGGATTTGCTACAGCCTTCGACCTCCGAATGCCCGTTGCCACGCAGACTGCTGCATCCTCAGTGACAGTTACGTTTTAAATTGCACGACTTGACCATAAACATCCAGCCTTGTGTTATCGACCTTGTACTGATAGTCACTGGCTCAAATCCGGTTAGTCTACCTTAGCAGTCTTCAGTGCAGTATGCTGTGACTGACTTCAGCTTCTCACAGTCTAAAATACAATAGAGAAGTGCTTGGAAATCTTGTAAAATAAGAGCTTTACAGCAGTTTTCTCAGGCCTCGTGAACATCTGTTTGCTGTGATTATTTTTTTCCCCCCCTTCTAACAGGTGTTTGCACATGATTTACTTAAAGAAGTCACTTACCTGCCAGGCAGCCTGTTATGGGAATGAGACACTGAACAGATATACTTTATCTCGCTCTGCGATACCTGTTTCTGTTCCTCTGGATCCTGTTGCCAATTAATACAAACCCATAGTTTTTTCTGGAAAGCACAGCAGCTTTCCTCTCCTATATGCTGAAGTTTAGAACCAAGTCTGGAAAGGAAAACGCAAATGCAAGGTTTTGGGTTTTTTTTTTTTTTCTTACTGGGTTTTTTTTTTTCCCCTAAATGAATAACAAAAAGATACTCTCCCAAATATTTTAGATTCCCACACACCTCTTTCTGACAATGGAAGTCCAATAACTCACAAAAACAGAAACTCAGGGGAAGATTCTTGAGGAAGGTTTCCTGGGGAGAAAGGGAGTATCTTTACAATCTTTGTAACACCTGTGCCTAGAACTAACAAACGTTTGTTTAAAGAACTTTGGAAAATTCATTTTCAGGCCAGCTATAGATTAAAGGTTGGGCTTTTTGGGTTTAGTTGTGGGTAGTTTGTTTGGGTTTTTTTCCTCATAGCCTTCC
Source organism: Nestor notabilis (assembly GCF_000696875.1). Taxonomy (NCBI): domain Eukaryota; kingdom Metazoa; phylum Chordata; class Aves; order Psittaciformes; family Psittacidae; genus Nestor; species Nestor notabilis. The sequence goes on along the minus strand of NW_009921428.1, from coordinate 62,246 downwards.
TTCTCTCTGACAGCTGTTCTGTCATTGCACCACACCGAGTTCCTCCCATCATCTAGTTTAGACATAAGGTCCTGCAGTGGGAGCTGCCTGCGCCTAATGTTGTAGGATGATGCACAGTTTCCTCCTGCAGACCTGCACAATGACTTTACATTTGTTTCACCTTTTTCCCATGAACCCAGTGAACTCCCTGGAATCTTCTTCATTATTTTGTAAGATATTTTGACTAGGTATTTTTTTCCAAAGGGTTTTCTTGCCTAATTGCTGGGGGCTGAATGGGTGAACAAAACATCTGGGCTAAAAAAAAAAAAAAGTAAGTAAGATAATAGTAATCCATATTGTTTATTGAGCTTTCAGTCTCCGGCAGATAGCTGGCTGTATTTGTATTAAATTACCCTCTGCAAGTATCTAGTCTTCATTTTTAACTCGGCCTTTGTAACTTGCTCCGTACTGATTCTGCACCCAGTCCTGCTCCCACAGTTTCCAGTTTGAAACACAGGCTTTTACTGATGTTTTTTTCTCATTATATGATTGATAATACATTTTATCACCATTTTACTTCTCAAGGGGGCCATTTGTATATTGGTCCTTACTTTTGCTATATTCTGTACAGATATTTTCCTCCTGCATAATCAAGCAGTGTGGTTTTGCAGTGGTAGGTTTTTCAGGGGATATTTCTTTCCCACCAGTAATACGAATGATTGAAAAGAAAAGCAATATAAAGAGAGCAAAGCGGGTGACATGTCAAAGCATAATTACTGCAGTTGATGCATTTGCAGTATGAAGGCAATATTACCATAAAAAGATCTCTTGGAGCTTGTCTGGAGGTTACTCATCTGCTGACTATCAGGGTAGCAGCTTTCCGGTTCACTCACAGACCCCTTCTTTGCTTTTATAAGACAGCCCTACCACATGAAGTGTAGAAAAGCATGTCACAGCAAATAAAGAAGTTGTTAAGCTTTCTCTTGCTTAGTTTTCCAGCTTGAATAGTTGGGTGGTTCCATCCTTGTCTGAATTAAGACTGAGTAAATGCTGCCTATCTTCATTTACTCTATACTGTTCCCAGCTTTGAGAATAGCCACTGTGCTTTCCTCAGCTTCGAAGCTCAAGAGGCTTCATGACCTGCATGACTGTCAGCAGGGCATGAAGGGAAACTGCTTCATCAAGAGGCAAAGCCTCATTCTTCTGTATGTTTATTCTTCACTAGCTGTACCTGGATCTGTCCAGCAGGGCTGCCCATGATTGAACTCTTCTTCATTGACTGTGAAGCCTGAGGAGCCTCTCTTTCAAACAAATAAGAAGCATTTAACTTGGTGCAAAAATGCAGAGTGATTAATCTGGATAAGCCACTATTGTTCTTGTGTCTGGTGCTAGGATCCATGTGCCCAACTGGAAAAGCATGACCTTAAAGAGGATGCTCTTCCATGGAGAGCTGGTTTATTTAACAGGAGATGCGGGGAAGGTTCCTGTGTTGGCCACAGGCCTTGCACAAACTCCCTAGACTGCTCCTCTTATCAGAAGGGCTGAAATATTTTCTTTCTGCCTTGACTTTGGGATATGAATATGCTTTTGTTAAGGTTCAAGGAATTACTGTGGTGTAGCAGAGTAATAGTAATAAGTAAAAGGCTGCAATGTCCTTATTTTGTAATTAAGTTCCCAGTACAGAAGATATGCTGTACCTTTTTAAGCAGCTTTATTAAAGGGCTTAAAATTGCAGGTATCCATTAGGTTTGGTGTGTATTCTGGAGGAATCTCTATGGCTGTGCCACCAGAGGAAAACTCTCCTTGTGTTTTTCTAAACTCCTTCCAAGACAGTGGTTGAAAATCAGTGGAAATAAATGCCGTTATCATCACCACACACACGGGATGTTGAAAAGCAGGGTTTCTCTTTTTTTTATGTGTTTGTCCTCTAAGTTGAGTCAAAAAGCGGTGTTTAAGAGGTTTTGGAACAGAAATTCCAGCCTACCCCAAAATGAACCTCAGTGTAAACTCTATTGTGTTTCCCTCTTGAGGATGACCAAACACTGCCAAGGATTGAAGATAGCAGATTAGCCATCATGCAAAGGTCTGATCTGTGGAATCATTTTAACATTGATACTAATATTTCAAAATAATATGACAGTCAAAAGTGAATGCTATTCAAAAAGTAAATGAATGCTGGAATAAAGAAATGATGGAAGTTCTGACAATGATACTACAATATCCAAATTATTGAAACTGAGTTTTCCCTTTCAGTGATTTTTGTCAAAACAGGCATCTTCTGTAAAATGGTTTGGAGCTGAGACAGCATTTCCCAGGAGAAAAGCATTGCTTAAAAAAATTATTTAATTAGGCAGATTCAATGCACATTGTGAAAATTAATAGTTGTTTAGGTTTGTGTCATGGTTTAACCCCAGCCCCATGCAGCCTCTCCCTCCCTCCCTCTACACTCCCCCCAGTGGGATGGGGGAAAGAACTGGAAGGGTAAAAGTCAGAAAACTCATGGGTTGAGGTAAAGACAGTTTAAATAGTGGTGGAGTCACCATCCCTGGAGGTATTTAAAAGACATGTAGATGTGGCACTTAGGGGCATAGTTTAGTGATGGACTTGACAGTGGTATGCAAATGGTTGAACTCGATGATCTTAAAGGTCTTTTCCAACCTAAACAATTCTGTGATTCTAAATAGGTAAAGCAAAATATGCACCCATAAGCAAAGCAAAACAAGGAGTTAATGTGCCACTTCCCATGAGCAGGTGTTCATCCATCTCCAGGAGAGCAGGGATCCATCATAGATAACCATTACTTGGGGAGACAAACACCATCACACTAAACATCCCTCCCTTCTTTCTTCTTCCCCCAGCTTTACATGCTGAGCATGACACCGTATGGTATGGAATATCCCTTTAGTCAGTGGGGTCAGTTGTCCTGGTTGTGTCCCCTCCCAGTTCCTTGTGCACCCCCAGCCTGCTCACTGGTGGAGTGGGATGAAGAACAGAAAAGCCCTTGATTGTGTGCAAGCACTGTTCAGCAACAACTCAAACATCCCTGTGTTATCAACACTGCTACCAGCACAAATCCAAAACATAGCCCATACTTGCTACTATACAGACCATTAACTCTATCCCAACCAAAACCAGCACAGTTCGTAAGAGAAAAGCAGCGTGGAATTTAATAGCAGAATGCTCTGATGAAGTGCATCTTTTAATCAGTGAATTAATAGGATTCTGCTTCTCCATCTTTCTTCACCTCCTCTAGCAGCTGAGTACCAGCTGGGTTGGATATAACTAAATGCAGAAAGCTAATTTGATAGTGTTTTAACTTACTTTGTGCTTGTCTTTACTTTCATTTTTGCATGGCCTCCCACTACAAACCATCCTCTAGATGGTAGGACAAAGAGAGATCTGATGAACACACTTTCTTTTGTGGGTTTACAAGGTTGAGTAGCTAAAGGATTGTTTTCATTACTAACATCCTGCTGTAGTAAAAGATCAAATTTAATACATATGATGATTGTTATATTACTTAATCCACTGTTTGCCTTCTAATTTATCTTGAGTTTGCCTTGTTATTTGAAATGTTAGAGGAAGGCTACAATTTAGCTATTTGGCGCACCCTTCTTACCATCACGTGTACTTTAATATCACATGCTGATGGAGCCTCCAGCTGTAAGACATCATGGAATAGCAATCTCATCAGCTTGTCCTGGCTGCTTTGGGTGGAGGATGCATCTGATGTCAATTTTTTTCTCTCCATCACAGTCTGGCAGATCCTTTTGTTATGGGAAGGCAGGTACACCAGATAACCATGAGCTGTGCCAGGGAGACGTGTCTGGTTGCTGATTGTGTGCTTGGTGCATGGAGGTTTCCAGATGGGTGCATGTCTATGGAGACCTCTGGCTGCATGGTGGTGAGGTGCATCTGCGCTGGTTTTCTGGTTATCCAAGGGGGTATCTTCATGCAGTGTCTGCTGTGAGGATTGTTGGTGGACAGCAGAACCAGATGTCCACCAAGAGCACAGACCTTCCCAGATCCCTGCCCACCAGTCATACCTGGGGCACTATGAAGCAGGGCAGGGAGTGAGCTGACTGGTACCTCGCATGGATGACCAGGTACATGGTGCTCAGGAGAGCTGCTTGCCTGGTTTCCATGCACGCATACCCTGTGAGCGCAGAGCTGTTGCCTTCCTGTGGCTTCAGAGTTTTGTGCAACCAACGTGACTCAAAGCTTAGGAAAAGCCACCAGACTGTGTGGTAAAGACCAGAAGCGTGAGCAGCACGTGTGGGAAAGTCCATTCATGGATCTTCTGTGATTCTGGGAGACTGCTTTTTATTAAACTGCTTTTTATTATGCTAGTTTGCCAAACCTGAGAGCAATAGAGAGATTTTCCTTTCGTTCTTCAGAAGGCGTGAGGAAGTAGAGCCAGGCATTGTGCTACTCATCTCAGAGGCGCAAGTCACATCTCCAGCAGAAAGATATCTAAGTGAGCTTTGCTCTGCATCTTCAAGGGCAAATGATACGGAAACCTTCGCCTGTCAAGTAAGCTTCACAGGAAGATGTGAAAGTGTCTTTCAGGGCACTGAGCATCATCCAACCCGTGCAGAGACATGGCTACTGATAGGAGAAATTGCTATGGAGTAATCTGTGACATTGTAGGACTTGGTGAGGTTGGTAGGGTTTCTAGCTTGATATCATGAGTTGCTAGAAAGCTTTTGAACAGTGCTGATCTTCTGGTTCTCATCATTTTGTAGACTAATAAACCACTCATCTCATTGTAGATAGGCAAATTCTGGATTCACGGGAGGAAATTGAGCTTCTGGTTTGCTATTTGTGGGTGCTTTCCTGGCTACAAACCAATGTGCAGTGGAGCACTCCCAACTCAAATCACATTCAAATCTCTTGGGGGGGTGGTGGTGGTGGGTTGTTTTATAGTTGGTTAGATAAAGGAATGTTTTAGTAAATAGCTGCTGGGATCCAGGATAATATTATGGTGTTTTCTTTGGGTTTTCTGTTTTGTGGGTTTTCTTAAGGTTTTTCTGTTCATTTTGTTTTGGGTTTTTTTTAAATCTTTTTTTGTTGTTGTTGTAGCTTGGTTGGGTTTTTTGTGGAGGATAAAATGATTCCAGTGGCACTTTATGAAGAAATTCACGTTGTAGAAGTGAAAATGTGATTATCCAATTCTCTTTTATTTTAAGGATAAGCTGGATTCAGCCCATCAGAGAGGAGATACTTGCATGTGGCCATTCAGTTTGTGTGCCACACATGTGATCAATTTAACCAGGAGAGGATTTAGTCAGGGTGGGGAGGCCGATGTTTCTTGTGACATGTGGAATGTTAAGCCACAAAAATGCAACCACAAAATCAGCAGATTAGAATTCCCATTTGTAAGGAATAAATAATCATAATGGTGATATAGTCCACAAGGGATTAACATGGCTGCTTCCAATTCTGCTGCTCTGTTCAATGTGCTGTGACATTTTTCTATGCACGTATCTCCCTTTTTTTTTTTTCCTCCCTCCCTCTTCCCACCTTTTTCTTTCCTTTTTCTGGTTGGTGTTGTAGTTGTCACAGTGATTTATGGGAATGAACACAACTTTGTGAGGTTTGTCTCTGTACATACCTCTTGGTTTTCTTCTTGCTTGTAATTATGTTATGCACCTGTTGTTCCCCTTTGGGGCCCACATGCTCGGAGAACCGATGCTCATGTTGCAGTTGGTTTACTCAGTTTTACAACATTTGTTAGTCGCATCTGAGAGATCTGTTCTGGCTTTGTGCCGAAGAGCTGCCTGGCAGCATAAATCATTCTTGCACTGAAGAGAAGAGCACAGTATCTATTTCAGGTTCCCACCCACCAGAGCCTCATAAATCTACACAAAATGCTTCAAGAAACAGGTTTGATTGTTTAGAGTGAGTTAATGCTGCAAAGCCCTTCTTAGTCCTGAGCTGAGTCTGGGACTCTGACTCCCTAGGCTTATAGGGTTAACTGAGATTTATAGGATATGTCTGCATCGCTCTTAAAAAGCAAGCTTGAGAGCAGTGGAGAGCATGTTGGCTTCTCCACTCCATAAGCTTCTCATCTACATCGAGGCCTCCCTGACCATGCGTCTTGCTGCTGAGTACCTGATGTCACGTTAAGCGCTCTGTTAAGCTGCCTGGCATACACAGGCGTGTGTCTGCATCCTCTGATAGGAAGTCTCCAAACAGGGGTGTTGAAAGCATTCCCCTGCTTCTTCTCAAAATGCAACATGTGTGTATCCTTAATTTGCCCTTTCAGTCCAAAGACTAAGGAGGAGGCGTAGGCTGCTTTATTAGACATGACAGAAATGTCTGGATGACCTTAGATGCTCTGAGTTGCCTTCAGAGAAGCCTCTCTCCTCCATTAGAGGGAGGTTGGCTTTCTGACTTAGACCTGTAGTAGGCGGTGTGGATGAGATGGGTGGTTCTATCCTTTGCAAGCCTTCAGGACCATCCAGAGACATCACATGCAGCAGTAACTCTCACGTCTTGCATGGCTTTCTGTTCCAAAATAATAGCCTAACTCCATGAACATGGAGTCATCCTTTATCCCACATAACTCCTATCTAGTTTGCCCTCAAGGTAGTCACTGTCATTGTTTTAGATCTCTCTTCCGTGCTAAGGAGATTCTTGGAATGTGGAAAAACTCTCTTGCTTTAAGAAATTTTCTGATCATCTCTTGATCAAAGATTTACTTGATGGCAGTGTCTCTGTTCTCAACATTTTACTAATGGGCATTTTTTTCTCTTCTAATATGGTCAATGCAACTACTCCCAAGTAAAAAAGGAAGTCACTCTTTTGTATATCATCACGGAATGTGACAGCAGTTTCATAATTGTCTTGCAGCTATTTTTTAATATGCTTTACAGCAGACTAGTGCAGGAAGCAAGAAAAATGTGGCCAGGGACTTTAGGTAAAGTAAATCAGCATTTGGCAAAGTCTCTGAGTGTGATTTCAAATGTAGTCTGTAAGCTACTGAGAAGAGAGCAACTCACGGAGATCTCTTTGCAGCTCTAGTGATTCCTCTGATGCCTAAGAAGTCTTAGATTGTCTCATTGGCTGCAGAGAGAACAGATTGATCCTGTTTGTGTGCCTGTTCGAATGAAAACTGTCACTATTTGATGTTACTGAGACTTCTGCTCTGCTTTTGAACTGCTGAAGTAACTAAATCACTTGAAGATCTCCAACAAAAACCAACATAAAACACGATCACAGAAGCTTCATTTCCAAGGAGGGTCATACTGAAAAATGCAGTTGGACTTGTCCTCACTGAGGACTGGAGGCACCAATTCACAGCCTCCCTCACGCCCTCCCTGCATGCAGCACTGAAGTGGCACCTCCAGGTATTTGAATTCGGCAAGCAGAGCAGACACTGCACATCCCATCTTGTACCATTAGCTTCCCAGAGCATAGCTGTATTTAGAAAGGAGCATCAGAAGTTTCATGCACTATTCATATCTTTAACAAAAGCAGAGTAATCAGCAATAATTCTCAAAGCACTGCTTAGAATTCAAGGTAAAAAAGGATTGAAAAAACAAACCCTCGCAACTTGGTATTTGCTTATCTTTTGTGCTGTCTGATTTTAACATGTAATTGATGAGGATTTGATTCAGCAAATCCTGCCATGCCTAACTCTAAATGCATGAGGAATCCCATTGACTCTACTGAAACACAAGTGTTGTGTTTGGCATGGTGTGTGTTGTGGAAAGCGTGGCATGCTCTAACCCAGCAGATTCGTGTGATTACAAAGCCTTTCTGCACCACTGGTTCATGGATCAGATGGAGGCTTCAGGTGTCTTATGCAGACTTGAAAGGATTTAAGTGTGTTGTTGGCAGCGATTTCCAAGGCAAGATGGATGAGTGATTATGGTATTTTGCTGTAAACCTCAAGGTCTGGGTTTGACACTTGGTCTGGACATGTGCTAAAGGTGATGGCCGTCTGGTCCGGCTGTAAGTGTGCAGATCCATGACAGCTAGGTGCAATAGTGGAGACATCGTTCCATTCTGCACTCCAGACTGGTGTGTTTTAGTGATGCTAAGCGAAAGAGGCTTAGGTGGATCTGTGGCGTTTTTAAAGGTGATTATTGTTATGAAGTTGTGAGTTAAACAATGTAGGTCCTGCACCACAAGTGCTGAGACCGATATATTTGATAAACTGTTTGTAGTGCATTTCTTAGGGATGGGCAAGGGGTCAAGGGTGATGAAACAGGCTTGAACTTTGCTTAGAGAGGTAGCACTATGCAGCTGGAAACCCATTAATTACTTCAGACCACCAGCCCCCCAAATACAGGTGACAAAAAGAGGGACCAATTGCTAGATCTGATACTGTGAAACTTCTGGACTCCTAAACAGAAGAACAGTCTTTTAAGGAAACTTGAAGTTTTACCTCTTTTGCTGTTTATGCAAACCTCAGCAAAAGTGGAGTACATGTGGTTGCAGACTATCACTGCTTTGGGATAGCTGTGTCAAGGAAGGAACGGTTTTCTATTAATTTATCTCTTTCTAGTGAATATACAGAAAGTTTTGACACATTTGTAGACGACAAGTTCACCAGTGGCTCGTTAAAGTTATGATTGAGGTGTAACCTCTGGTTCAGCAATTCCCTGAAGCAGAAAGAGGGGAAGGATATGCTGAGAAATGCTCAGCTGTGACATATTCTTTCTAGTATTTCTCTAAGCACAGAGATACTGTGTAGATCCTGGGCTAGAGAGGCTGTGGGGGAAAATAGCTTGCTTGTTGCTTGTTTTCAAGTAGAAAATCCCCTGAGTGTCATTTGTATCATTTATACCCCTAAATGTAATAAAAGAATTACCGGTTATCTCGGTGCTGTAGCCTCTGCTGTTTGCGAACAGATGTGTTACTGCCTTAACTTGGGATTTGGAATAAATTGATCAAAAAATAAAATAAAGTATCAAAATTAGCCTTTTAAAACTCCCATAATGATTGCATGACAGAAAACTGGCCAAGTACGTCAGCAATGCTCCCCAGCCTGTGGTTTGGAGAGGTGACTAAATGAACATGGCTTGTCTAAGTGTAGAGGACTCTTTCCTTTGTATGCTGTTGTTGCTATGTGAGAGGAATTGTGGCTCTGCCTCTGAGGCCATAAAGCCAATTTTTAGGCGCTCTCGTAAAATACTTCACTACTTAACTATGCACTGTCTTTGGGGAGCACCTCTCTCCTCTCCCCTCTCCCCTCCCTAATAATACTTCATCTTAAACTTCTGCAAAAATATATAAATAAATAAAAATAATCCAGGTTCCTTTTTCTTAAACAAAGATTTAATTAAATGGAAGTTAGATCCCTTTGGAATAAAGAAAAGCAACTTTAAAGACACTCTAGACATTGGCTTTAAGGATTTCCTTCCGTCTTTTTTGCCTAATAGACTCCAATCCTAGGATTGTATTTCTCTGCTTCACTACTAAAAGACTTCTTAAAAGAAGCAATATTCAAAGGCCTAACCCAGACATTTTATGGGATGTCATACGTTTTCAGCTGTTCATAACATAAAAAATAAAATAAAATACTGCAGGTTACTTTATCAAAGAGAAAGTTGATTTGTAATTCCCAAGGTAGAATTATGAAAATACCTTGAGAACATTACAGGAACAGACATTTATGAGAAGTAATAAAATTAGCTGACCGCAGTACAAATTTGCTGAATGCTTTTGGAGGAGAAAATATGTTCTTTCCCCTGCTGCCCAGCAAAAATCAGATGAAAACTGTCAGTTTGTGAGGCCTTTTCTGTGACAAATCAAAGCCATTCTTTAGCAGAGTAGTGTTTCTGCAGTGGTACCCTGGAAAAATGATGTAGGCCTGATCTTTCTCCCACTGAAACAATAGAGAAAGAGCTAATGGTATTAATAGGAGCACTACTAACAGAGCTTTGTGTATGGGAACGGGGCTGTTTCCCAGCCATCTTCCATTCCCGCATTCTAGCTTCATCGGTTGGGTTGACTTGAGAATGAAGTGGGGAGGATAGAAAGACTTAGCAAAGGGTCAAAGACCAAATCTTAGAGGGTGCTGAATACCTTCAGGTCCACAGAAAATCTAACTTGCAGAACTACCCTGTTCTGAGAGCAATTGTAAAGCTTATTCCATCTTCTCTTTCTGAACATATGTGGCACCGTTCCTGTCCAAGCCCGCCACAAGGAGACATGCAAGAGTCAATAAGAGTTCCCCCATGTGAGTCAGTGTGGCCCTAAGGCTGATAGATGCCACAAAATACATCAGAACCAGATGGGGCACTGTCAGTTGCTGTTGCCCCACATATAGCCAGTAATGTGGAATCCATTAAAATGTAGCTTTGTGGCATCTGGGGTCATTTTTAGGACATGGAGGGATGTCTCTCCACTTCTCTTTGATGTGCTCTTCCAATGGTTTTTACTTGCAACAGGCAAAATAAATAGGTAAGTACCTTCTTTCTCTGTTGAATGTCCCTCGTGTCTTTCTCTGCTAAACTGCTGAGTTTTGCCATGTTCACAAGTTTTCCTAGCAAAGAGGTGTATAACTTGCAGTCAGTACATCCCCATCTCATGCTAAATTGACCAAGCTACTTAAATCTCCTACTGTGAGGCCTGTTTCCTGGTCCTTGAATTATGCTGTTGATCTTCTTTCTATTTGTGGTTTCTTAAGAAAACAAGGCTTATGTTGGTATACTGAAAGTGGATTTATGCGTCCGCCTGCTCCCCTCTTTCCTCCTCCCTGTTAACCCTCGACTATTAACCCTTGACTAATTTCACAAAGGCAAGAAGAGTCTTAAAGATTTTTAGGCTTCACATGTTACCTGAAGATATGCAGCCTGAAAGAGGAGGGAAATCCATACTGCTCTAATGGGGGAAAAACTGGAGTGTGTGTGCTCCGCCACTGTTAGAAATCTGAAAATCCTACTGGAGCAACCTGCCCAAACTAGTTTTCTTGAGTTACATTATCCTAACAATGCTGCTCTTGAAGGCTGGTCGCTGGAGCTGTGTGTGTTGGTCACAGTTTAGTCTCATCACACTTGGATACCTAACCCAGGTGTCTTGGATATCCAGCCCTGGAGAGCAGCACGCCAAGAACTGGGATCTGTGGTCTATGATGACCATCCAGGCTCATCATCCAAGAGCTCTAGCCAGTATCCCATGGCTGTAAAATTCTTTCTGGGCATTGGTTGTGCTCCTGCCTGCCGTGTTTCAAGAGGCAAATCTGTTCAGATGGCTCTATGCCTTCATAATTACCCACACTGTCAGTCTGTCTCGTGCATGTGGATTTTATTGGCAGTGTTTTCAGAAGAAGTTCCAAATCATGGATGAAAATGTTGACTAGTGTTGGGCTCGTTACCAATGCTGTAAATTTTTTTTGCTAGAAAAAGCTCCCATCACAGATGATTCTCCATTTTCACAGCTGCTTTTGGTATCTTTTGGTACAGTCAGTGTTCAAACTCTTTGAGGGGTTTTCTATTAATATTACATAGTTCTATGAGCATAGAATTAATCTCCTTTGGCTTACTACTGTAAACTGATGCAGTTTTACCAGCTAATGCTGAATGATCTCAGAAAGGAAAGGATATTTTTTTTGACATGACTATTTTCTCTAATGTCATATTGACCACCACAGGTGATCTTACTTCTTCCCAAAGGATCTTCCCTGCTTAGCGAGTCATCTGTCCCATATCCCTGTCCTTCTTCGAGGATTTATTCCAAAATAGTTTGTTCAACCAAAGTCAACTGAGTTGATATAAGAACTGACTTAAAATTGAATTTGTTTCTTTGTTTCCCCTGTATCCTGAGCACAGTTTGTTGGCTTCTCTGAACTTTATAATGCCATAGGTGGCACTGGGGAAAAAAATGAGAGGATTTGCAATATGAAGAACTTTAACTTAAATGCATTTTCTTTTCTCAGATCCAGATTTAATATTTATTTCTGAGTCTATACCTAATTCTTTGCATAATCTCTCATGTGCAGTTAAGTTTTGATTGGTTAGCAATGTTATTTAAGTGAGAGAACATACGCCTTCAGGATACGTACATGTTTCCTGGGCTGAGTATAATTTCCTTTTTGTCTTCCATTGATAAATCATTTTGGTTTTCCCTCTCTTTAAATCCAGCTAATGAACCAACTTTCTTTAATCCCATGTGAAATTCACTGTATGTCCCATCAATAGCATTATTCATAAATCTTGTGTTCCCCTGTAGCTAATAAGAAACAACAGTTCAGGTATCGTCTGTCATCTCCACTATGTGCTGGAGCGAACTGAGATAGAGCAGCAGAAGGAGGACAGATTACTTCATCTCAGCATCTCTGAGCAGAGTGGTTTTATTAATGAGACTGAGGTTAGAATTGCAGAAGATGAAACTTCATTCTTTATCTGAAACATGTATGAAAGTAAACTAGGTTTAGGTTTCATTGGAGAACAGATTGTTGTTAATAACAAACAATATCACAACATGGTTTGCACCTTCGGACACTGACATTTCTACATTTCTAATTTATTTTGTTAAGTTGGAAAATTTTTGTCATTGGATGCATCCTAGCCTAGCACTGTTTTTCTTATTTAGACCTCTTTCCATTTTTCCTCAGTTTTAATGCTTGGGCAGTGTTATGGTTGTTTTGCATTTGCTTGTGGTTTGTGTTTTTTCTTGGCAGGAAAGCATCTTCCCCATGTCACTGTTTCTCAAAATAGCCTTTGCAGCTTCATGGAAAAGATGCACTCCATCTCTCCAACCCTGCAGCATGAGCGGGAGCACAGTTCCATGTTTGTGAAGGATTCAGATGCTTAATCCATGAGCATCTTCTGACTCGATAACCAAACTGAAGACCTAGAAGACAACTAATTTTAAAGTTTCCCCCCAAGCAGAGATGACAGGCAGGGAGTTTGTTTGCTACAAAAGGGAGGCTGCTGAAGACAGGAAAACATATTTAGCTCAAAGCTAAATATGAAACAAAGCTAAAAAGAAACAAAGGGTGTAGATTGGCCAGGATTGAAAACAGACTGGATGCACTTTCAGCGTTTGTTGGCTTAGTGGTAAGAGCAGATGCCTTTGGGAGAAGCTCTAGGCAAAACCAGGTGGATATCAGCTTAATTAGGAAAAATACTGTGTAAAGCCATGTCTTTGGTGGTAAAAAAAAGAAAAAGATCTGGTAATCTGGAGGGTCTTTTCCACCTGAAGTACAGCCCATTTTTGAAAGGTTTCCCTGTGTAGATGGAAAAATCTCCAATTTTCAGCTGAAGCTTTTCCACCTCTTCTTCGGTCTCCTGTACCAGCCTTTGATGCCTGCGTATCTCAGAAATAACAGAAAAGAGCAGTTGGCTGATGAAATGTCAGCACAACTGAAAGAGACAAAGGAAAATATCTGAAAAATAACTGTTAAAATTCAGTCTTCACATTGCTTGACCTTTTCTATAAACTGCGCGTGTACCTACATGTATATAAAATATATGTGCATGTATATGTCTACACCCATTTGTGAATTTAAATGATATATACGTGCAAAACCAGTTGCAGAATGTGCATGTTCCCACATTCATATATTGTGACCTTGTGAATTATCTCACACCCAAAAAAGAAAACCTCCATGAGAAAAGAGTTATTTCTGCTTTTATTGCTCCTTTGCAAATTTGCTCCTTTTCAAAAGCATATGAAAAGCTTTGCTGCTTTGCTCTCAAGTGGAAAGCAGTAACAAAGCCTTTCCACAGAACACCAAAATGTAATCCTAACATTTTCAGGGAAGGCTTTTGAAGTTCCTAATATAATAATGTGCCTGTCCAATTTCTAATGTGTTGGGGTTTTTTTATTGCATAGTGTCTTTAAATTATTCCCATCAGTTGCAGATTTAAGGTGCTCATGTTTTTTCTTTTCTTGATACTCAGTGTCAGTATTTTAAATAACTTATGGTCTCCCTTTATTCTAGAGGGAATTCCTAAAAGTAATCACTGCTATTCAAACAGCCTAATTATGCTAAAAGTACAATTAGTTCTGTTGCCTAAAAAGCTTGTTTTGATGCAGTGGAAACTACATAGTAACTTGGGTCAAGGGTGACAAAGAATAGTGGAAATACATCACTTCTCCAACATTTTCTGTATCTCAGGAGATCCAAAGATCTATGATGTCTTGAAAGTGAAGCACCTTGAGTTTTTTTATTTTTCAAAAGAAAATTTCTGGATATATTACAAGAAGAAGATTTCACAGAACAATTGGCTGATCTAAAATAATTTTGCAAATAGATTTTAAAACATTTATCCTGGACAAAACAAACTAGTATTTTATTTTTCTTTCATCAATTTACTGAATAGTTTGTGAAGAAGAATCAATATCTCTGCACATCTGTCTAGATGCTCAATGCACGATGTATTTTCTCATAAAAGAAGTAATTAAGATATGGCAAATGATTTTCTTTTTTTGTCATTCCTCTTAGTTGTTCCTATTGCTTGATGTGAAGGGTAAACTAGGTCATGGCTCCATTGAACTTGGTGCCATACCATGCAGAGTAAGATGTGGATCCTGTGCTTAACACTGTTTTGAAAGGCTTAAGCCAGAATGTGCCAGGTTTTAAAAGTCATTTCAGTAAACTGATCATTGCTCATTCTGTGGTCACAAGGAAAAGCATTTGAGATACACACATAATCATATGTATTTCTTGACCTAGAGGTTTTGGGAATGAGTCCTTAATGCTGTTTACCACCTTGGGGGACATTAAAATGATGAGATTGGAAGGGCTGTTTAGGTTATAGCAATCTAATTATACCCAGAGGAGAGAGTACCACAGCATTTAAAACCAGCTGGTAGGGGAAATCTCCTGGGGGTCCAAATTACATTTTTTTTTTTTTTTCAGTTAAAGAATAAGCATCTTTCGTTAGCTGAGCACTAAACTGTAACACTTTTAAACACAGTTCATACCCACTGAAAGCAGGGAGTTTCTTATTTGGCATGTTTGGATGCCTCAATACCTAAAGACGACGACTCCTTGTTTTTCTTTGATTTCTATTTTTTCTGTTCTCCTTTTCTGTAGCTGCCAGCAGCACCACAGGTACAGAATTACTCCATCTCAACAGAAGCACAAAAGTTTTGTGTTGGATCTGCACAGTGGTGCAAATTTTAAGTTGTAGATCGTGTTACATGGTGCATATTAAAATACCTGTTCACTGTTCCTCTCCACAACCACTTCTTGTTTGTTTCTTCTCAAATTCAACTGTGGCAGCTACGTGGAAAGTCTGAAGGAAAGGTGGGAGTTCGCCATAGCTGACTGGTATTAGATCAGACAGGAGACACCTGAGACACTAGACATTGTGCTCTAAAGAAAATAATCAAGTATTGTAGCTTTCTGGTAGTAACTAAAAGAAAGGAGAAACAATGATTTGTTTCCTCTGACATGTTAAAATATTTCTGATTTGCTTCTAAACATTACAGAACTTCATTTGTAAATCTAAGCAATGGAGCTTAGATTTAACCTTGCTTTTGAATGCTTCCCAGGCTTTCTTTGGGACAGCCACTGCATTTTTATCGTGTGTGTTTGTACATGTGCATAGATATAGATACAGATTAAATGTCACCAATACCTAGTTCCCCAGGTCATGGCCTGCTTAACAAAATGACTGTTCAATCTGGGAGTGCTTTCTTTAGGATAGGGTTTCTGCCTGTTTTCAAGGTAAGACAGAACAGTCAAATATTTATGAATGTTACAACGTTCCAGATTTCCTTTCCAAGGCTACTTGAGGCCACTTGAAGAAGTAAATCTGTCGTGGTGATGGAGACAAGCTTCATTTGCACGCTTCCTTTCATCTCTCTCCAAACAAATGGTTCATTCACACTTCCTAGGTCAATGGTAGCAACCGTGCTTGGTTTCTCTGTGGAATGAATAGGACCGATCATGGTCATTTGCACGATGCTGGTCTATTATTAAGGAAAGGATTTTCACAATCCAGGCATATGTTCTCTTTGCTTTTCTTTTCATGCATTTGATATACTCAAGTGGACTGGTAATTGAGACTCTGTTTACCCTGGAATCAGGCAGACTGGGCACCTATCTTCCTTGCACAACTGTTCTTCTACAGATGTTTAGAATTATTCATGGACTTCTCCCTAAGGTAGTCACAAGCTACTGCTATGGCTAATGAATTCTGGTTGCTCTGTACAAGGCCAGATTTGGGCCTGTGACTTTGAGCCGAAGGTTGACCTTTTTAATCTCTCTCCAGTCTTCCCACCTTTATGCCTTCCGTGCTTACATTGGTGCTTTCTCTATTCTTAGTGTATCCTAGAATTATTTAGGTTGGACAAGACCTTTAAAATGGAGTCCAACCATTTACCTCCACCAGATCAACACTCACTGCCCAGTGTGGTGTCACCTGCAAACTTACTGACAATGCCTTTGTCCAGATGATTGATAAAGATATAAAACAGAACTGGTTCCAGTCCCAAGCCTTGAGGAACACCACTTGTGACCAGCTCCATTCACCACCACTCTTCGGGCTCAGCCATCCAGGCAGTTTTTTACTCAGCAAAGGGTACACCCATGCAAGCCATGAGCAACCAGTTTCTCCAGGAGAATGCTGTGGGAAATACAGCATTTCCCTCATCCACTGAGTGGGTCACCTCGCTATAGAAGGAGATCTCAGGTTAGTCAAGTAGGACCTGCCTTTCATAAACCCATGCTGACAGGGCCTGATCAGCTAGTGATCTTGCACAAGCTACATGATGGCACTGAAGGTGATCTGCTCATAACCTTCCATAGTACTGAGGTCAGACAGACCTGTCCTTCCCTGGATCCTCCTTTCAGCCCTTCTTGTAGATGGGCATCACATTTGCTAACTTCCAGTCAACTGGGACATCTCTGGTTAGCCAGGGCTGCTGATAGAGGATGGAAAGTGGCTCAGTGAGCACTTTCCCTAGCTCCTTCAGATCCACCCTTGGGTGAATCCCATACAGACTATTAAGTAGGGTAGCAGGTCGCTGACCATTTCCACTGGGATGATGGGGGCTTTATTCTACTCCCTGTCCCTTTATTCCAGCTGCGGGGCTGGTTACCTGGAGAACAGCTGTTCTTATTGTTAGAGACTGAGGCAAAGAAGGCATTAAGTACCTCAGCCTTTTTGTCATCTTTTGTCACTCTGTTTCCCTCCACATCCAATAGAGGATGGAGATTCTCCTTAGCTCTCTTTTGGCTGCTAATGTATTTGTAGAAACATTTTTAATTGTTCTTTTATGGCAGTAGCCAGATTAATTTCTAGTTGAGCTTTAGCCCTTCTGATTTTCTCCCTGCATAATCCCTCAGCATCCTTGTAGTCGTCTTGAGTTGCCTGCCCCTTCTTCCAAAGGTCATAAACTCTCCTTTTTCCTCTGAGTTCCAGCCAGAGCTCTCTGTTCAGACAGACTTCTTCCCCACCAGCTCATGTTTTGGTGGGGAAGATGGAGTGACAACTCCATCGATTTTGTAGTCATTTTACTCTTGACCTCCCACAGTGGCTGTCAAGTTCAGTTTGACTTTGCTGCAGATGGGGCTCTGTGCCTAGAAATCTCTTTCTAGCCCTAAAACTTAAGTCCCTCAGCTGCTGCTAAGGAAACTTGGCTGGATGATGGGAAACTATCATAACAGGGCTGGAACGAAACCTTCCTCCCAGCTGCAGCAAGAGTGCGAGCAGGCTGGTCTGTGCCTCTTATTGCAGACTCAAAGCCCCACATCTCTCACTGCCCAGGAGGATGCTTGTCCCTCTCCCAGCCAAGGTCAGGTGGGAAGACCAGCCTTGCTCTGCAGTCCTGATTCTGTGATGCCAGGATCCATATGCTGACCTAAACCAAGTTGTCTCTGACCTTGACCAGTCCCATGTCAGGTTTTTGTGTTCTGGCCAGTCATTTGTTGCCATTTCTCACCAATCCTGTCCAGCCACCCACCCCTGGAGAGTATATACTAGACCTAAGTAGAGGCAGATGTGAGTTTGCTCTGCTAAATGCAATGCCGGAATTTCTGTGGGTTTGGGGCCTTGTTTTAATCCTTCCTGATAAGTAGCTGTCAGTGTCCTGTGCAGTTATGATTAGTGGTTCCTTGTTAGCTTTTCTCAGCAGGGGCTGCTCCCTCTTTGGGGAGTGCAGAAGACAGCTCAAGCGGCTGTAGGTTTTCATCTCCAGCACTCATCTGGAAGGCACCTGCTGCACCATGGGCAGATGGAAGGTTATGATGTGATTTTGACAGCAAACGGTGTTCTCTGAAATCCCACATGTAAAGAAGTTGTCGTTAAAGCCATGAGGAAAACTCCCATGGATGTCAGTCATGCGAGCTCCGCACCCAACACATTCCTCGGGGAGAATGTGGCCAACTGTGTTCTTTGGTGAGAAAGAAGAAAGCAGATAAATGGGGGGGGACTATGCAGGGTCACCTCCAAGCCTGTTCTCTATGAGATTATGTTGATGAAAGCAGTTGAGTCACCTCTCCCTGGAGGTGTCTGATGGATGTTACAGCCAGGTCTTGGCACTAAAGAGCAAGTTGGGCCTCGCTGCCCAGTCTGCATCCCCAGCTGAGGCACGAAGTAATGTCTTAGCCAAATGTGCGCTTGAGCACACCGTAGCTGCTTAGCTTCTCCTGTGTGAAAGAACTTCCTTTCCTTCGGGGTATTCCCTTGATTTTTAAAAAGTCAAGCAAATATTTAAGAGTGGATTAGAGTCTAGCTCAACATATCCATCATTCACCATCAATTATCCAGGTCATTAATATGATTATGCTCAGCTCGGGACTTCTCTGTGTCTGAGCATACCATGACCTAGGAGGAACTAAAGGTGGAAATTTATAGCAAGAACCTTTCCCTTCCCCCCCTTATTTAATGGCACACAGGCTTTGACCTAAAGTGTAATTTTCTGCAACATTTAAGGCAGATAAAGTGTCTTTAGCAGCCAAAGGAAAGCTCAAAGGTAACATTATCTAACTAGCAAACAGATGGAGGATTTAACATTCTTGGTAGCTGAAATTTTGGACTCTAGCCAAACCGTGTTAATGGATTTTTTAGCAGTTGTTCCTTTCATTGGAAAGTGCAGGATGCTGTTTAGAAATATAAAAAAATGGGGCAAAACTGAGAAACAGGGGTGGGAGGGAAGCTTGTGTTTCAAAACCTGGGGTATGGCATGTAGGATTTAATTAAAGAAAGAAGATGGTTCACCTCTAAAGCCCCAAATCTTTGACTTAATGGAGGAGACAAGCCTGTTGAATAGTAAGAGGGATTGTTGTTCAGTGTTAACTTCGACTTCCTATGAAAACTGCAGAGAAAGATGATGTCCCTTGAAGAGCTCTTGTTCCAATTAAGTTGCAGGCAACAAGGCAAAGTCTAAACTCCCTGAACCACAGACATGTCCAGCTCCTTGTACACTGCAGCCAGCTCTGGTTCTCCCTTATGGTCCCTGGTATTGTGCTGTGTGCCAGAGGGCTTTCCTGATTACCACAGCCATAAGCTTTCTTGCTTCATAGCATATTCTCTCTGGGTTTGAAACACGACAGACTACGCCCTGAAAAAGCTATGTAATGGAGACCACAGGGCTCAAGAGGCAAGAATGTGTTTTCCAGGAATTACTGGTGAAAACTGTGTTGTGTATAGAAGGCAGTTGAGGGGCTGTGAGCCCTAAGAAACTCTGATAGTTTGCTGTAATTTGGATCTACCAAATCCTACCGTGTATTGTCAGTGAATCTTCAAAATGGTATGAAATAGTAAGTTTTTCATAAAATGCCTGTATTTTGTGATAACAGCTTTTATCTCAACACTTGTTGGGTGAGTTTTGTTGTTATGCTGTGTAAAAATTAAGGTCTTTCTAGCAGGGAGCTGGGAAGTATCAAATACCTGAGCCAATTAATAATTGACAGGAGTAAAGATGCTAATTCAGAGGATTGAGCTGAACTACCAAGCACCTTTGCAGAGATCTGGAACCACTCATTTCATAAAGAATAGAGGCTGAGTTGGAAGGTTGGGAGGCATTTGCTTTGACTAGCCTTGCTCTTTTCCAAGCAGAGGTTTGGGAGCAAATGGATGACATTAACACTCTACACTGATTACAGACCACTGAATAAATCATACAGAGGTCTAATTCCACCAGATCTCATTACCACCGGATTGAACTTTTCACTAACTCACATGTCTCGAGTGATCTGAGTCAGCACATCAGCTCTGAGCATCCCAGGATTTGGGAATGCTGGAAGCGGATCTGGTTCCAAACGCTGGCGCTCAAGAGCATTCTTACAAGTCATTTTCCAGCAGGCAAAACCTAAAATATCACAAAGAGAGGGTTGTAGGCCAGCAGAAACTCCAGCTGAGAGCTCGGAACTGCTCCAATGCCAGAGCATCCATCTTCTGAAAGTTTAATGAGATGAGTTTCCATTAGGCACTTTCACAACCAGGCCACCAGCAGTGGCCTTGGACGTGGTGTCTTGCTCCCCATGGTGTCTGGACAGCAGGAGCTGTGGTTCAGACCTCAATAAGAAAGCAGGATGGTGAAAATTTGTGAGAGCTAATTAAACAAGACAAGATTTTGCCTGGCAGGGATTCATGCCAGATACACTACATCCCGGGAAACCATTTCAGGCTTTGCCATAAAGTACTTGTGGAGAGAAAGCAGGACGTCTTGCCAGACTTCACTTCAAGTGTATTACTGAAACTTTCCCTTTTCTTTTTTGGAACTGGTATGGTCATAAATTATCTGCTTAGCACAAAGTTAAACACAGGACAGCGAGAGCTGTGAAGTCTCATAGATGAAAGGCCCCAGCGTATGCAGGGAAAGTGGTCATACATAACATTATCAGGCCATGCTTCATCTGAGTGTGCAGAGCATGCTCTGAGAGCTCAAGACATGACCATCATCCTTGGGAGGTCTGTATTCATATTTCTGCTCTGCCACTGGCCCTCTGTTGGTCTTGGGACAAGTTTTTAGCTGCTTTCTGCTTTGGAGTCCCATTGGTAAATAAGGATGGTACAATTCTGTCCTCTGCTGTAAAAAAACACAAATGCCACACTAATGTCTGGAGTCTGCATTAAGGAGGGTGGCAGTAATGCTGTCCTCCCATGGACCAATCAGTCCTAGCTCTGACTTGGAGGCTGCAAGGTCTTGGGCAATCACCCCAGTGATGAGTGGTAGGTGAAACAGCAGTTCATGTCTTCATACAGATCCAGCCTCGTGTCCTGACCAAAGAAGTGCTTGAAGTAGCACCCTTACTCAAGCACAGTGAAAGAGCAAGCCATTGGCAGGACTTGGTCCCTGCCCAGACACCCAGCACACCTGCAGCAGCAGCTCTGCATTACCACAGAGGAAAACCAACCCCAGATGGCTTTATCATTAAGTCTATAAACAGTAGCGGGATGCAAGGAGCAGGTAATATTCCCTCAGAGCTCCTGTGGTATGGACCAGGCAAGCTCCAAAACTGGCTTCTGGATTGGCACCTGTAGTCTGGAAGTGGGAAGTGATGGTGTCTTCAGTTTAGGTCTGTTTTAAATGCCTCCTCAGATCTGTGTCTTAGATAGGATTCACATAAGCAATTCCTTGGCTCGAAGTTGAAGGTACAAAAAGTTCTAGCTGATACTGATGAGTATTTTGGTTGTGGTAGGCAGTAACTGAGCTTTCTAGAGAAATGACACTAATACTAGTAGAGACTCCTAGAGTTAGATACTACTTAAGCAAGATTGGGGCAGTTTCAGATAACATTGCAGTGTGTACTTGTATAGTCTGGATATTGTTTCTGTGCAGAACTGTATTACATCCCTCAGCTACCTCTAGCCTTTGGGAATCACTGTGTATCCTACCTTGCTCTGTTAGTCATGGTTGCCTTAGTTACTGTGTTTTTTAATTCACCTGTTTCTACATCACATGTAATACAACTTAATTAAAGCCAGAGGTAGGGAGAATCTCTTCCAGAGGAAGAAATTTGAATACGTTTGAGTACCTGAATACTTCTGAACTGTATTTCAGAGGGAGCAGTGAGCAGGTGTCAGGAGAAGAGACATGAGTTCTGAGAATAAAACAGTAAAGAGGATTGGGCTGGAAGAGAAGTAGCCTGCAGATGTGTTTACTGATTCGTTGGAAATTAAAAGCAGATATAACAGTTTGGGGAAAAAGTTCTACAGCACCAGGTCTGTCTCTGTGTACAGACACTTATGGTATTGTTCCGCGGTTCAGGAAGGAAAAGTTTCTGATGTTATATGCCAATCCTGTCTCATCCAACCCAGATTTTAGTCTCTTGTGGGTAGACATCAGTCGTAAACAGATTGGAAAACTTAGACACTTTTCTTGGAAGGAAGCATAGGGGTTTTTTTTTGTTGTGTGGTGTTTTTTTTCAGTACACCACTGATTTCAAAGCTGTGTGGTTTGGGCAGTAGCCCAGAATTCTTGGGTTTCTGTTCTCCTTGTTCATCTTATAAAGCATAAGTATTGTATTTCCTCTACAGGAAAATGCATACGTACTTGTGTATCTGTGTACATCTGCATTTGTGTGGATGAGGAATTGTTAATGTAACAGGTTTTTAGGATCAAGGTGTTAGATGCTGAATGCAGTGAAGCAGTGAAAAAGAGGTCAACCTGGGGAAGGAAGCAATCCCTGTCATGGCAATCCTGTCCTCACATCTTACTTCTGCCACACTAGTGCCAAAGCAAGTGGTCTTTAGTGGTGTTCATTAACTGCTGTTGGTTGGCGCAAGCCACAGGTGGAAGGAAGCCATGGCAGAGAAATCCAGGTGCTGGGGGAGCTGTTGGCAGCTCAGGAGAAATTCCCTACCTCATGCATCAGTGCTGTCTGTTCCCCTGTGTTCTGTCAGGGGACGGTGAGGTCCTCTCCTTCCCGGTGACTCAGGAGCCTCGGGCAGGGGATGCAGTGACTAATGGTTCGGTAGCACGCTTTGCAAAAAGGCTGCTTTGCTCTGATGTCCTGGCCAAATTCTTCCCTGGAAAATTGGATGGGATGCTTTTCCCCTACAGTTCCAGATGCACAGAGTATTTGTTGCTGCTCACCAGCATAGGCTGACAGCTAATGAAGGTTAAAGTATGCTGCCTTTCTGTGACTAGCTAAAAGATTCCCTGAATGGATCAGCTGTAATAATAATGTTTAGAGACAATAATGGAAATGAATCTTAGTTTGCTACTGCATTGTAGTACTGTACTCAGCATCTTTTGATAAAGAATGTGTTGTATTTATTAAATACTTCACGATAGTCTTGCTCCAACCTTCACTTGCAAATAAAGCGTGCTGCAAGACAGCATGTTGCATTTCCCTGTAGTGAGTGAACAAAATGTGGGATCTGATCTTTCCCATAACCATAGCATCTACAGGAAATCTCAGTTTTCAAGAAAGAAGCACTAAACACAACTCCTAGAATCTCAGCTGAAAACTGAGCTGAAAGAACTATCTTTCCTTCTTTGACTGTGTTCTGTGCTCAGAAAGGGCTGGAGTTGGGCTTCATCCAAATGGCAGTCAAGTGATCAGAAAGTGGGATCGGTGAGTGATGGGCAGAGGGTGCCCGAGCATGGGTGTAGCGTAACGCACAAGTGCAATGCAAACACTCTCACCAAGCTCTTGCACTCAGAGGTGGACTTCAGATAATGTGTTGACAGCATCAGTCAAAGGAAAATAAAATTGTCAAGGGGTTGTGAAAGACTCTCTCTGTTGGAATCAAATGGTGTATATAACCTCTGCTTTCTGCATGCAGTCACAGAGACACAGTGTGGAAGGGATGCATGGGAATACCAGAAGAAAATCCCAGCAACTCTTGGTCACAGCAGTAATGGTAGTGAAAAACAGTAGCCTAATACAGTTCGTTGCTGTAGGGATTTTACTTCTAAGGCTATAGTTGAAATCCTTTTTTCTCTGTGAGCAAGTTGCATTGCCAGTTGGTTCAGGCAAGGTTGTGTGCAGCAGAAGCTCTGGTTCAGTTATTGAGGTATGTGAATTTAGGCTGCTTAACAAAATCTAAGTATATTGTAGGTTGTCTGCAAATCTGGAAAAATGATTGTTTGTTGGTTCCAAAGTAACTGTGTTACTTGCCAGCGATGGGGCTTTCTGGAATAAGAAAACTCCATGTTTAGTTTAGCACAGGAACAGGAGACATGGTTGGGCTGTGGCTTTGAGAAACAACCACAGTGTAAATAATTTGTCTTTTGAATTGCGTGGCTGCACATTAAACAGACTTCTGCGAGTGACTCTGCTTATTTCAATGGGACAGCTTTCTAATTAGCTCACACTTGTGAAGTAAGGGTCACAGCATTAGACCTAGTTTCTGTCCTTAAACTGCTTTGAGACCTTTGGGGGCTGCACATGAAATTATATTGCTATGTATAATTTACAGGGTGTTGTCAGTTGAAAGCTCCTCTGTTTCATGCATAGAGCACCGTTCAAGCCAGCTGGCAGTTGGCTTAAGATAGTGATACCGTGATAGGAAAGATGGTCAGACATTGCCAAAGGTATTAGGTAGCACATCTACCTGCTGTATGCCTCGTTGCCAGTACCAGTCACTTGGGTAGAGATGGAAACATCCTCTGGTGTAGGAAATGTGTGGTCATAGCTCTTCAGAGGGACATAAATCATGGCTTCAGTTGGGTGTTTCCCCTCTGCTTTGTTGAGGTTACTATCACTAGTGACAGCAGTAATATGTGCTAGATGCACCAAAAAAGATGAAGTCTGTGCAAACCTGAAATACCCATTTAGTCTAAAGGGCATTTCCTTCAAAACGTTTTAACATTTGGGTGCGTTCTGTTTAGCTATTGACACGGAGAGCAGAGCAAGTGAAAGGCAGTGAATGAGAGCTGGTTTTCATAGAGCAGCATAGCTGTTTTCCACTGCTGTGTGCTGATAATGAGTTCCCAGTACTGGTTGTTAGAATAATATTGCTGGCAGAGTGAGACAGAGACACAAGAGGGATCATGTTTCATGGGCCATAAACTGGGGCACACTAAAATAATCCTCTCAGATATGGTCAACTGAATATGAATCCGTGTAATCTTGAACACACTCTGCATGAACTCAGAATTAATCATCAGAAAAAATGAACCCGTGAACACAGAGCTGGATGTCAGGAGGAATATTTCGTTCTCATGGTGAAATACTCAAGATCAACTTGCGGCATCGTCCTACAAAGAGCATCATAAAAACTAAACCAAAAGATGTCGTTATGAATTATTTGGTGGGAGTCTTGACTATCCCTTGTATAGTATGTTAGGATGCCATGTGGCATTTATTTTACAAAGAGATTAGGAAGTGCAAAGTCATTAAATAAAGCTCAGCTGGAAAACAGTGATCTTTTTTTCCCTCCCTGTAGCAGCCTTGGGCCCTCTAAAACTGATATTTAGTAACCCTTTGAATTAACACTTCAAACAGTTTGAAAGGTGAGCTTTGGTTCTAATACTGACAAGTCTGTGGGTCTGGTGTCTACAGGCACAGAAAAAAGAGGTGTCTGCTGCTCTGGTGGGGCTTCTTGTCCTGCATTTGGAGTCAGTGATGAGCATTGTGGCGATGGTGGGAAAAGCAGCAGTCATGGTATCCTGAAGTTCATTCCAAAGTTCAGTTGCCAGTAACTTTGTCAATGTACAGAAATGTAATGGAACAAACGCGTCCTCCTGGGAGGAAAGTGGATTATGCTGCTTTTAAAGATGGGGCAGCAGGGGCACAGACAGTTACTTTGCAATGAAATCAAGTGTTTCTTGAGAGGGCCAGTCCCAATATTTCAACCACAAAGAATATGTTTTCAAATAGAGTTTTGGTTCCTTTTTGAGAGAGAGAAACTTTGGAGCGTTACTGTATGATTCACCAGCCCTTGGTTCATTGTGACTTTGAATGCCTGGGACCACTGCACAGATCTCTTGACTTACCATCCTCTTTCTGGAGCTCTGTGATGTACCTCAGAAAGGAATGAGAGACAGAAGGGAAAACGAGACTTCTTAATGTGCCTCAGGAATTCACGACAGATCTTGAATCTCTCTAGGAATGTTTTTCTTGTTTCACTCCATTGGGAATTGGCTCTGACATAGTAAAAAACATTTTCAGAACAAGTTCCTTTCATTTTCTTGGCCTCTCTATTGCTCTTGCCACTGACCCAAAACCTTTTGATATTTCTTTTTCTTTTTCTTTTGACGTTCCTCAACTAATTGGCCTCAGTGAAAAGTGTTTCGTTTCCTGCAGATGCTTGGCTGTGAGAAAAACTGTGGAGGCTGGGAGAAGTCTGGGACAGGACAGTGCCAAAGGGTTTGTATAATAGCCCAGAATAGTCAGCCAAACTATAGTGAGAGAGCTTTATAGGTGGGGTTTGGTGGGATGAAAAGTACTGTGGGGTTTGGACACAAAAATGCCAACAGGACTGGCAGTGAATTTGGACACAAAGGGAAACTTTTAAGCATTGTAAATAAGAATTAAGAGCTAGGATGGACAGGTGTGTAGCCCCAGAAATGAATTTGAGTGCTTCTTGTTGAAGACAAGATGGTTTCCTCCTGTACTTTTCTGTATCATAAAGCTCTGATCAGCTCCCTTGAATTCAATGGAAATCTTGTTACTGACTTTTAAGAGAAGGAGACAGGACTTTGTAAAGAGATACTTTGACTCTACCAAGCACCCATCCTGGACCACTTCTCCATGATCAGACATTGAGTTAGCATGAACTACTTATCCATGGATATGTACTGAACAGCCAGGGAAGGTCCCACCACCATGCTCAAGCTTTAAGGTACTTCCCATAGATTTCAAGGAAAAGAGAGAGGCAAAGGATTAGAAATACATCTGCATTAATAGAGCCTTGGGCTCAATCTGCAGCAGTGGGAATGGTTTATGCTGGTTTTGTTGGCTGAACCAGATGATTGAAGGAAAAGTTCCGTTGGGTCAATACTGAACAAAAATATTTTCATTTTCTCACCAAAACAAAAGCTTGGAAGAAAATTCAGGCTCTGAGAAGTATTTAATTGTTTAATTTAATGTCCGTGTTTGTGTTCTGTTTGAAATGAAATGTACTTACGCCATTTCAGTAAATTGTTTCTCAATGCTTTGAAATAAAACTGAGAATTTTTTGTTTGCTTGTTTAGTTTGGAAAAAGCAAAAGACAGTATTTTAGTACTCTTAAATTCCTCATCAGTAATCCTCAGCAAATGTAATTTGGGAACTGTTTTGGTTATCCCAAAAGTGAATTTCTTGGCAGATAAGTTACACAGTCTAAACCATCCCCATCCAATGTTCATCCAGTTCCCAGCTCCATCATGAACTCTCTGTTTAAGCCTGAGAGCATTGACTGATGTGTACGACTGGTACACAGACACAGGCATATGCAGCCTAAGCACGCATAGAGGCACAGCTGTGCCTTTAGTGTAACAGCTGATGGAGGTGAAGGAAGGATGGACTTCTCAGTTTGTCCTGTAGGAAGCTTTCCTTTTCCAAAAGTAAAGTCTTAGTTGGGGAGGGGTTACTTTGTTCAAAATTTTTATTCATATTCAGTATTCTATCTTCTTATATGAGATACAATAGTGAATATTCTATCTTCCCTGTTCCTCTAAGTGACTTTTTGTATTCTGTCTTTTGTAATCTTTGGGCCAGTTGCAATGATGGTTTAAATCAGTGTGACTCAGCTAACACTGTTTAGCTTCTAACCCATAATGCTTCAAAACACACAGGCCCTAACTTATCTCAAGCAGATGACTGCTTCCCCTGGAGTCAGCTGAGGCTGCTGGTGTTACTAAAGTTAAGCAGGAGTCTCCGTGTTCTGCTGTGTTCAGGTTTAAACAGTAAGGCGATGACACTTCTCTTTTGCTTTTGTGATTTCTTGGAGTTGTTCTCCTTCCTCTTGGTATGTGTGGTTTAAAGGCAGTCCATCATGTTGCAGACTCTATAAACTGCGGGTTGCTTAATTTGTGTAATACATAACTCAAGAAAAAAAGAACCATCATCATTTTTGGTATTACATCCAGCTCTGTTAGCCAGAGCATTGACCTTGACCAGCTAATGATAGGTATTTAATATATATGCAAGTGTGTATATATAGATATAAATATTCATTATGTGAGGCCTGAGATCGTAAGGGAATGCTGGCAGTGCCAAGTTTTGTTCGATGGTTCAGGCCTCCAGCTGTGCCAAACTCTGGGTTCCCTTAATGTACCATTAAAACAAAACCCAGGCTTTGCTTGAATGTCATCCAGCTTTATTAAGAGAAAGATCAAGCATAATCTTATTAAGCTTGTCACTCAGAAACCATAAGGGTGCAGCTTTGGTGTGTCTGTTTGGTCCACATGTGCGAACAATTTTGCTTCGTGATACTCAAACAGGGGCTGTTATTCTTTAATGAAGGCTATGAATAACAGAGCTACAAATTGCACTGCGAGCTTGGTGATGTGTGCACACACTCATGTGTTAACAGAAAGGGGGTGAGGGTGTAGATTGTTTGCTTGGATTTTAACATGTTCCTCAAGCATGCTTGAACCCACCTAACCACAATGTTTTTCACAATCTGTTGTGTATGTTTTGAGGTTTCTGAACTTCCATAATAACTCAACTTTGGGATGTGACCATGTGTTAGAGTGGACAGCTGTGTCATAGAAAACTAATAGGATCACTGAATCTCCCTTTTTGCTCACTGTGCCAATATTACGAGAGAGATATTCAGATAAATTGTGCTTATCTTCATAGCTGCTCCTTTTCCCCAGTGTTCACAGCTGGCAGCAGGAGATAATGCTGAAAACCACTAGTGTTTATACCAGTGTAAAACCAGATTAATGCAGTGGTGATTCAAATCAAATATTTCTGCTTGCTCGAAACATGGATGTATATAAAAAAATGTGTGTTTATACGTTTACACAGAAAAAACTTAAATTTAAATTAGTCAGGATGTTTGGCCATGTGGCTGAGAATAGATCTGTATGGGTGGAATTCACAAAGATAAATAGTAATGAGTAGAATGTAGATACACATCCAATAGTCTCTACAGAGATTCATTTGTAATAAAAGACATTCTCTGCAGTCATAGCATGTACGACTTAATACTTAAGGAATACAGCTTTCCATAACTTTTGATGCATTTACTTTAACATCTGCAGTCAAGGTATCCCTTATGCACAGGGATGTGGAGGCTTGATGCAACTATTTGCATGCGCAGAGTAGCTTACGACTGGAAGTAACAGGATGGAGCTCATCACTGTTGGTTTGTATCAGGCAGTGTCAAAGAGAGGTTGCATATGAGCTTTGGAGTGACCAGTGTTTGTATTCACACAGCACGTTTACAATTGAGAAGTACTGCAGGACTATTTTCTTTTCTTTTCCTACTATGCAGATGGTCTATTTGAGAGTTAAGATTTACTGACCCTCCTTACTAGAGGTTTTGCCGTTGCTGGCTTGAAATCCCCACTCCTTCCACCACAGGACTTTTGGCCAAAGGATTGTCTGTCTTTCCCAAAGCATTTCCTTCTTCTGTTTTGCTTTTAAAGAAATTAGAAATTATGAAAGACATAGCCAAGGAATATCCTAATGCTTTAAAAATAGTGTGGTCAGAGTGTTCTATGGAGATTCTTTTTCTGATTTATAGGTCAAAGCTGATCTATTCCATTATGTCCAGGCAGAATTGATCCTGATTTATGATGTTTAAAGGGACTAAAATGGGCACTCTCTAGCCCAGGGTTGTATTATTTCACAGCCTTGGGCATGCTTTGCACTTTGAAAGAGACAGATCTCCAGATGCAAGGTACTCTAGATCTTCTCCCACACCACATGTATCTGAGAGCCTTGCAACAAAAGCAGCTTAATAAATGTCTATGATGTGTTCCTGCCTTCCTTCTCTCCTCAGAAGCCATAGTTTGTTGTCTTGATCTGCCTTGTTTTGTGGGTTTGCTTCCTGGTGTTAGAGTAGGCATGAAACAAGCCTTGGAGTGTAAGATGGGAAGGAAGTCCCATTTTACACCTCCTGAAATACCACAGCAGCACTATCTGCACCTGGTGACCCCAGTCTGAAAGGGCTTTGTGGACTTCTGGGGCTTGTTTCTCCTGCTTTCACAGAGGAAAGAGCCTCAGCCTACAGCCTCAAAGCTGTCCTTGTAAGTTCATTGCCTGCGCTGGCAAGGCTCACCATGATGCTGCAAAGGCATCCTTAGCTGAATTAAAAGGCTCAGGAAGGTCTTTTACTGCAGGTTTCCTCTGTGTGCTTGAGTGAATTTGGAGATTCATGGTGTGATTCAGAGGAGGCAAATGATCTGTACAACACAAAGCTGGTTTCAATTGAGATATTAGCTCGAACCTTGAAAGTCATACAACTACGCTAAACTGCCCTTTCAGCAGGGCCAGCTAAAACCACAGAGCAAAACTACATGTAATTGCTTTTAATCCATGACCAAGGACAGGCTTGGAAACGTGCTTGCTGCAGTGTACTTTGTTATATGGCAGAAGAGAAAGGCTGAGTCCAAACTGGAGACAGGGTGGAATGTATGAGACTCAGGGGCTCAGTGGGTACACATCATAACCAGAGGGGAGGTAGAAAAAAGAGGGGACACACATCTCTGCACCGGTGAGTCAGGATCTATGAGCTCCATGGAAGACTTACCCTCAGATGTTGATGGAGACCTCAATGCCATTGAGAGAGCCTTGCATCCAGTTGTTCACACTGGTGGGGCAGCCTCCAAGTGCTGGTTACCTTAAAGGAAAAGGCCATTTCAAGTTTGGGTGACTGCACCTCGCCTTATTCACAGCCTGATTTGTGAACTTTTTGGTGTGTTTTTCTGCAGCAACAGTGACATCCAGTGGCCAGCTGGGTTTTTCTGGGAAAGGCATGAACCGTCGGCATGAAGCTTTTTAGTTTGAAAAGATACTAAGGAGGCTAGGGTTTGGGTTTCTTGAAGAGTTTCCCTTCTAAAAAGAAGTTGAGTAAAATGGTTTCCATTTTCCTATGCCAGCAGGGCATTGCTTGACAAGCAGGCTAGAAAGCATCAGTACTCTCTGCTCCAGCACAGTTTGCCCTGTGTCCATAAACTTCAGGGAGCCAGCAAGTTGCTGAGGAATCACTATGTTTCGTGCTATGGCATCACCGCGTTTTTCGCTTATGAGGCATCCACAATCCAAATAAACCATCAGAAAAGGGATCCTGGAAAAGATGAAGAAACCAGTGCAAAATAGAAACCAGTCTGTAAAATAGTTGAGTGGGAGGTCAAAACCAGAAAGAATAAGCAAGGATCCATCTCCTGTCAACTGGGAGCTTTGATTTGTGGTTTTCAAACTCATTTTCAAACAGAAAATGACAGGCTGTATTGTAGTCTTTTGAAGTAATTACACAGCTTTGACAGACATTGCCCCCAACTAACTTTCCTGGCATGGTTTAATTTCACACTAGAGCAAGACTACCATTCTTTTAAATGCAGTTTGGAGCTGTGCTTGTGCAAACTGGAGGAACTGGGAGAATCCTCACGAAATGATCAGAGGGTAAGTTCAAAATAAATACAGGGAAGTCCTGTGTCACACTGTGCATAATTACATAGTGGCCGTAGGGTATTGTGGAAACCAAATGCATCCATGAGACCCTAAAATGATTAGACAATCTCAGTAGTCCAGCTCTGGAAGTTATGAAATTTCTGATTCCCAGAGCCTGCAGCAATATGCCATGGTGCTAACCACTGCTTATTTCCTACAGCAAGCTACCAAGTAGATCCTTATTACCTGCCAGAAACCTTTGGTAAGGCAGGAAAAGATTCTGCATTTCATAGGACTGGCTGTATCCTAAGGAAATCTGAGTTACCACAAGATCTGGTCCTTGCCTCAGAAATGTCTCCACAAGTTCAGCGAGATACTCTACATACAAAAGCCTCTTTTGCTGACCAAGGAGCTTTCTAAGGCTCAAAGCTACCCTGAGCTCAGACTCCATCAAGTCATTGTAGGTGTTTTAGTAACACGTTCACAGTTAAACTTCGTTGAAAGTATAAGCATGGAACAGGGAGGTGTGGAAACAAGCTTTCCCCCCCTACCCCAGTTCTTGTCTGGCTTTGGCAAGCAGGTCCATGTGCATTCCAGACTAGTTTGGGATGGCTCGGGGGATTTGCGATGGGATATGAAACACTTTGCTCAGGGGCTACCTGCGTAGCGCCAGCTGTCGGGACGTTAGCGTGGCGGTTGTCTGTGGGGGCCAGCATGGCTTAGGTGGAAAGAGCTGGTAGCTTTGCTTCAGATGGGAGCATGTTGTCTGCTCAAGGAGGGCTGCAAGCAAACTGATGGAGGCGCCTTGGGCAAAGAAAGGAGACTGCTTTTCCTTATGGATTTCCACACTGCTTGAGGTGTTGGTGACAACTGACAAACAATAAAGACAGCACGTTTTATACCAGACTGTCTGCACTTCGATGATCTGATGGTCCGAGCTGGTTGGGCCAGTCTTAGAGATGTTTCACACTCTGAGAAAACTCTTAGAGATGCTGGGTTTTCCTCAGACTCATCTCCTTGTCTCTGGCTGCAGTGCTGGCAGTGGGTGAGGCTCCCAGGATTTTGTATATTGGCCCTGTCCATTAAAGGGGATCACATGAGGGACACAGAGGTATGTTCACTGCCATGCAGCTCCATGGGTGGCACACACCTCCAGTCACACCTTACTACATGTTTTCGTGTAGAAAGGTGTTTTCCCAACAACATGATTCGGTGAGGAGCATGCATTCTGCTGTGGGAGAAAATGCCAATAACCATCCTCCATGCACTATCGCAGACAGCGCAAGCCTTGTCTTCACTTTAGACCTACCCATATCATCTTTTTCCTACAGATTTCATGTCCTGGTAGGTTGTTCCATCTTATACCTTCAAATGCCACAAACACATTTTAGAAAATAAACACTTTCAGTCTGTAGGCTTTGTTGTTTACCCCTCTGCATAGGCAGGAAAGGATTGAATTCATCATATCTCAGACATAGTGGGCTGAGGTAATAGGATATTATAAGCTACTCATCCACTTCCCTCTGCCATTTAAACTTGGATCCTTGATATCCAGTGAGTTATTTTTTAAGAATATATACTGAAAGGGGTCATCTTCTGTTGGAACTTCTCTCTATGGAAAACTCCTCTAATGCAATGTAAGTAAAGATAATTATGAATAGCCCAAAAGGCCCCCTAACCAAAGCACATTGTCCACCACAGATCAATACAGCTCCCTCTCCTTTGTTAACTCTGACATAACAAAAACGATGGGGGACAGGGCAGAAGGGGGAAGGATGGGCTCTGCAGTGTTTGGGAGCTTCTGGACAGTGGTAGGGTAGCTTGATGGGCCATCATGCCATGTGTAATAGATGCCGAGGCTAAAGTTGTTATTTAAACTCATATGGTCAATGGAGAGAGAGAGAACTGCACAGGAGGCTTATGTTCTTCCCAAACCTGGTATTTGAGATGTTGGAATGAATTGTTGTGTGGAGGTGCCCATGCTCTCCAGTCAGACTGACCAGCTTAGACTAGTTACTTCATTTTGAAATGTCAGAAGCAGCTTTGAACCCTGTTGTTGTGTTGGTCTGTCACAGCTCAGTTGTTGCTGTGGTCTGACACAGAGGCCAGAGGAGATGCTTGGGAGGTGACCTCACTTCAGTTCTCGCTTGTATTGTTTTTCTTAACCTAAGTGAAGCAGCTGGTTTAGACTTGAAGAAAAGTGAGCTTTTGGTAAATAATAAAAATAAAAGATTGTTTTCCTCATCATGTATTTAGGGCAAATGTGCTAGGGAATGTGTGCAAAGACAGCACATAACTGAGTAGCTGAGCCAGTGTGATGGCACTGTATTGGGCCTGAAAGCAGAGAGCTTTGCCAGCATGGCACCAGTCCCAAACGGGTAAGCTCAGTCCCATCTTACGCTGAGTCTATTAAGGGCTTTATGTACTGCACTCCAGGCCACTTCTAGAGAAGGATTTCCAGTGTGTGACATTTGGGTGCCTCCAGAATATCTCTGTGCTCTCAACAAAAGGGATGCTCAGAGGGATAAGCAGAGAAGAGCAGACAGGCAGAGGCTTGAGGGAAGCTTATCGTATTGAGGGACAGCAAGAAAATAGAGGGCAGCTGTGGGAGCCTGTCTGTCCTTCAGGTTGAGATGCTCCGCGTATAGTATTGCACAAGTATTGCACTGCAGATCTCAGAGACACCCCAGGGAAACACAGATGTGTGCTCCATTACCCTGACGTCAATCTGGAATAACCCCCTTGACTTCTGGCCCCTCGTCTCTGTTCTCCCTCTGGCTACAGTGTGGCCTTTTTCCAGAGCATATTCTATAAGTGCTCATGGGTGAGACGGGAGAGAGGCGATTACATGCAAGGAAAGAATGAAGGAGAGCCATGGGAGGATTGCTGGACGTTCAAAGCATTGCACGCTTTCGCCTTTAATGTGTTACTGCTTTGCTTCCCGTGACTGTCCAAAGTGGCTATGAGTCAGTTCCTCACAACTGCAGAAAATAACAACATCAAACAAGAGAGGGAAAATGATTTCTCCATCTGCCTTGGAGAAGGGGTGGCATGATGTAAAGAGGCTGTGATGAAAGCCTGCTTTACAAGACCATTGCATGTGGCTTGTACAAAGTATATTTTAAGGCATGCTTGGGGCTCAGATACTCCTGCCAAACAGGGGAGGAAGAAAGCTCATTCCCTACATCTCCAGCTCTCCTTCCCAGCTTTTTGTGTAATGCTGAAGTTTCCGAGTGCCAAACCGTGTCCTGCAGCAGAGCAAAAGCCAGCAACCTGGGGGACAGACTTCCCAGCTTTGTCTGAGCACTGAGCACTCTCCTTTATGATCCTTTAGATGCTGCTGTGCCCACCAAAGCTGCTCTATCGCTCCTCCTCAGCTGATCAGGGGAGAGAAAATACAATGAAAGGCTTGTAGGTCAGGATAAGGACAGGGAGAGCATTCACCAGTTACTGTCACAAGCAAAACAAACTCCACTTGGGGAAATCAGCTTAATTTATTACTGATTAAATCAGAGTAGGATAATGAGAAATAAAAACTAAATCATAAAACACCTTCCTCCCATCCCTTCCTTCTGATGGGCTCAGCCTTGGCCCATGGTGGTTCCATTTGGAGCCAGCTGGCATTGGCTCTCTTGAACACAGGGAAAGCTTCTAGCAGCTTCTCATACCCCTGTACCCCCCCCCCGCTACCAAAACCTTGCCATACAGACCCTGTACAGATGCTTGGAGTAGCATCAACAGACCTAGTGGGGTGGTCTCTGAGGCCATTCTGAGTTTCTGTGGGGTTCACACTTGTCTCTCATTGTGTCTATTGTCCATAGTGTTTTGGTGCTGTTCCTACCCAGGAGCTCCCCCAGGGCACTCTCAGTTCTGTGCTGTATCTTTGAAAGTCACTTTTTCATGGAAAGCCCATATGCAGCTCTTGATGTGAACCTAATATCATACCCCTGTAAGCTTTTGTTATATCTGGTCTATCATGGTGTGGGAGGGATGTGTTTGGGATACTGATGATACATACACTGCATGTCTTCTCCTCTGGCATGGAGTAAGGCTTATGTTTCATACTAATTGTATGGGAAGGAAGAGGGGAGCGCTGGGATCCTTCCAGCCATTCCCAGAAAATTCCTGTGCTGGATCCCCACAAGCATCAATTCGTTTCCATGTTATCAGTAAAAATCTAAAAGTCAACATTTGCAGGTAATCTTAACCTTATACTCATCTCTAGATGCTGCATATCACCTGCCTAAGTCCTTACCTGGTGTGTTTCTTTACACTCTGATAAGGCTCTTCACATTAGAAGGATACTGAGACTGGAGGAAACTTAGATACATCTAGATCCAACTCATAAAAGCAAGATCTGTGAGCAAATCTAACATTTGCTCCTTGTCAAAGTGCACTCAAGATACTGATTCAGGCAATCTCAAGTGAGATTTTAGGAAAGTAAGTGATTTAGGAAGGAAGAGGAGCAATCTTCTGGTAGCAATAGCAGTCTAAATCTGAGTGAGCATGAGAGGCTGAAAGAAGCTCCAGTTTTTAAAGGATGACATTAGCAAAGAATGGCTGGATGCAGAGATAAAGCAGTTATGATACTGGACAAGGAGTGGAAGGGAATTAAATAGTTGGAGAATTTGTCACAAAAACTGATTTCCCATCATGGGTCTGGGACATCTGCCATGGCAGGAATCAGTGATGTGGGATGTTATGTGGTCCCCCCAGTAAATTAATGCTGTTACCCAGAGACCAGTGGGTTAGGGTGGAATGTTATGATGGAGAAATTAGCAAATTGAGATAAGATTCATTGCCTGAAGTGTTTGCTGTAGCTCCTTACTACAACCTCTTCTTGACCCATTCATCATGCAGCTTCTAAAATACTCAGTGTGACCATTCTCGGTACAAGAGAAACAGAGTCATACTTTTGGAGGCAGCAAGCAAAGGAACCTGTATTTGCCCCAGCTGTGAACGTGGAGCTTTCAGCATTTGCATTTTTGCCTACACTCGTTCTTGTGAAGCCTAACTACCATAAACACTGGTGCTGCCAAGAGGCTTGAAAATCAGTGTCGAGAGAGAAGGAGGAATAGAGACTGCCGCCTCCTGATTGCAAAGCAGCCCGAGGTCTAAATGGCAACAAAACGTTATACATAACGTCTGATTCACTGCGTGGAGAATGTAAAGAACTGAGACCTCCCGACACAGTTTACATTGGCCCTTTTTATGACTAATTGTGCAGAAAATAGCTCTGCTTGTAGTGTGCATGGAAACAGTTCAGGTTTCTGCTGTGTGTCAGCTAATGGGCTAGCAAGGCTTTTTTAGCCCAACTTCAAAGGATCTGGCAATGGAGGTCCTTTGTGAGGGAATTATCTCCTTCTCCTTTGTACCCCTTTATCCTTCTAAGCCATGGAACAAAGAATTGTGAAGCGAAGAGACAAAGTAATTTGTAGTAGATCTCTAGACCTAGATAAAGTACGTAACATTTGCTTAAAAACATTTTTTCAGCTTCTGTCATCAAAACAAAGTTATATTTTTCTGTGTAGGAACACCCAAGTTCATTTAACTTTTGAGGGATGCAACCTTATGCTTAGGTATGCTATTGATGGGGGTCACCAGAGTGTCTGAAATAGTAAAGGAGAGCTTTAGTTTCTGTGGTCAATTAGGAAATATGTGGCTGTTACTGTTAGAGTTGGCTGATAAGTGTATTTCTCTCCGCCTCAGGATATTCCACAAAGAAAGGAATAAAATGCCTTTCTTTCAGAGGTGTGTTTGTGCATGCACATGCTTTAAGGAAACCATGTATTTTTCACCTTGTAGTATAAAAATAAAGTGGTTTATTCTTTCTTTTTAACAGTGAAAAATGAAACCTTGGGGAGATAAGGAAATGCATTACATGCATCTGCTTTGTGTAGTCCAAAGCACAGATCTTAATTAAAAATAAAAAAGCAAACTAGGGATGGAGAGTGTTTGATTAATGGTAGCAACCATGCTGTATAATGTGTTCCTCCAGTGTCTCCAGATCCTCTGTCTTGATAAAACAAGACATGAGTGAAAGGAGAATAATCTTGACCTCATCAAATTTAATGAAGAAACACCCCCCAAGTGCAGTGAGCCACACAACCACTTCACTGCATTTGCGTTCAAACTATGAAATGAATCAGTGTTTATCTCCTTATCCTTAGAGGATGGAAGGGCTGCATCCACACCTCTTCTTTTATCCTAAACTGTTAGCAGAGGCTTTACTTCATATCTCCATGCCCAAGTACATTCTTCCACTTCAAGTCCCTACCTAGAAAGTCTTTTTATGTCTGCTTTCTCTCCTTTTCCCATACTTGCATGGATTTCCTGAGGCAGTTGTGTTCTGACCTCTTGGATCCAGTTTTCATCAGCTGTCAAGGTAAATTTGGTTAATGCTGCAGGAATAGTTTATTCAGGTTTAGACTGAAGAGGGAATAGTGATGGAGAGGCAAGAGCATTCCCCTGTCTAATCTGTCTCATAACTATCTGGATGCTATAACTTTTCAATAGTTCTATTTTCTTGATTTTCTAATTTTAATGAAAATTTCCAGGCGAGGCACAGAAATTTTTAGAGTTTTTAGTAGAAACATACACACACGTATATAAAAAGCACTTTTTTGTATCTATAAATAAAAAAAAAAATCCACTGATGTTATAAAAAGTCTGGCAATTATTGCAAGCTCTGTTTGCACATGTGGGCAGCCAGAGGCCAGGACTCAGTGTTTTTCACTGATGCTGAGCTTAAGTGTCTCTAATATACAGGTCAAATTGATTTTTTGTTCATGCCATAAGCTGTCAAAAGTGTTATGTTATTGTCAATATCTAATGAGTAAATGTTTATCACAAGATATATATTACCAGAAAGATATATATTACCATTCTCCATAAGAAATTTCTCGTATAGAAAATTTTCCTGGATTTTAAAGCTGGGAAGGATAATTGTGATGGATTTAGCAGCTGAAGGCCAGCCAAGACCATTTCTTCCAGGAATTATTTAACCATGAAAGTACAGCAGTGACATGAGCATGTTTTCATGGTTCTCTTCACTCACCTCCACTGGACCTCTCAAGTACCACTGTTTTCCTCAAACCCTCCTTTTCCACATTTCTCTGATCCTGAGGAGCTCCTTGTCATGGGATACCATGGATCAGTGCTGGGAAGATGTGTGTTGGGTGGGAAGGCTGGGACTTCGAGCATGAGTGTTTCCAGGTTTTCCACCACTGAGGTAGAGCATGACTTCAAGTTGCTTGTAGTGTGTGTAAGGAGGCAATGAGTTGGCCACAACAGCATTACTAGGATGGAAAATCATCACTGAGCAGAGAAGTGAAGAAAAGAAAGGGTCAGAGCTGATCCATGTAGAAATATTGCAAGCAGGTGGAAAGGATGCATTAACACGCCAAGACGATGGTGGGATAGGTGATGATTTACCCAGATGTACATGGGATAGTGCAAACATGAACATTTGAGGCTGAGTCTAAATGTAAAGCTTTGCACAGACATGCTCACGCCATTTCCTAGCACTTGTTAAAGCTTCAGGCTCTGTTTATGTATGTGGAATAGAGAATTATTGAAGTTGGGGTTGGTGTGGTGGTGTTGTTTTGATTTCTTTTATCTTGGTTGAACTGGGGTATTGAAAATACTTTAGTGTGTGTTGAATTGTGGACTTCAAATGTTCACCTAAAAGTTTATAATGATAATTTTGATATATTCAGAGATTTGGAGTTTGGTAGGGTTTTCTTAATGGAAGCTGGTATTCCTTCATGTCAGGAAAGGCAAAATTAAAGGAATAAGGCTTGAGCTTAGAGCAGAGAGTAAGGAGCTGTGTGATGCAGAAGTTCAGTCCCTAGTCTCAGAAGAGGTCCTGGGGACATATGTTCCCCACGTGGGTGGGTTTTACCTTGGCAAGAACCTCCTCTGTTGATTGTAATTGCAGTCAAAATCTGACACAAACTCCTGGATAGCTGGAGGACCAGTCCCAAGAGAAAGGGGAATGGCAGAGGACTTAAAGGGGTGGGAGTGACTTACCCTGTGGAAACACGTATCTCACCATGCTTATTCTGCACAGCAGATCACCAGTCCGATGAGCTAGCAGCTTTCATCATGGTCTCCACACAGATGGCAGGAATGGGAAGTCCAGAGTACCACCTTTTGGTCTTCATCCACCACCTGGAGGGGCTTGGAGGCTTTGCTGAGTAGCTGACATTGTTGATGGTCCTACCATTTTGAGGATGAGGAATCAGAGCTGTTGCATAGTTACTTTCTTCCCTGGGTATAAAGCAGTTAAAATCAGGGGGGTTTTTACTGTCATAATGTCAAAGATCTGCTGGATTCAGGACAACTGTTTACATTAAGAAATCTCTTGGCATTTAAGACTCTGGTTCAGGGAAAGTAGAACTTTGTGCTCTGGACTCAGAAACGTCTCTGACTTTGACACCTTTGACTTCAGTTCCTTGGTGTCACTTTGCCAGCGACAGAATGGGGACCTTTATTTGCCTTGGCCACTGCATAAAAAACCAGGATATGATCAAACCCAGTTAATCACTCACAAATGTCTCATTTCTTGAATCTCTGAGGGCGTGTAACACATTTTTGGGACCGCTCTTTGCTCCTTTGGCTTTTGTTATAAATAAGTTAGGGGAAAATCAAATTTTGAGTTTTCTTAAAAGGAAGTGGAGGAATCCTGGAACACACTAGGGGTCTGCAAATGTACGTTTAATCATTTAAAGAAATGTCTTTTGGCTAAAAGCTCTTAGCAATGCTTGCAAGTTGCATTGAAAGCCATACGACTACATCATTCCCACAACTGATGTGAATTAGCGCCCTTGTTGGCAGTGCGAGCAGAGAGATGCAGGCTTAGTGAGTACTAGGGACTGAATTACTCCTACAGTCATAGCGACTTTGTGCAGTACGGGTGAAGTGCCCTAGGGGTGACTCTGCTGACAGTTACACCAGCTCCTTACACAGTGGCATCCATGGTGAGAGACTCGGACATTGTTTTCTCTATGCAAAGCATTTGGCTATGGAGCCAGGCAGTTAAACACATCTCCTGCAAACATAGTGTACTTAAGGCAGGCACACACTCTCCAGGCAGCAGCAAACCAGAGGAGTGCGTTTTTACACGTGGCATGTGGTGGAACTCCCTGCTACAAGGGCAAAAAGTACATGGTGGAAGAGGCTTGAACATATTCATGGTGAATTGGTCTATTCAGAGCTGGCAGTGAGATGCAGTGACCTGGGTATAAATGCAGGTCACCCAGCCATGCAGAGCTGGAAGCTAATGGACATAATGGAGGAGGATTGTTCTGTCCTTTCTTAGTGTCATTCACGTAAATATTTATATGCCTTTAATATTCTCCATGGGCTACAGTTGGAAACAGGTTACTGGGTTACATGGATTTTAATAAGCCTGTTAGTGGGCCTAACTTGCTGCTTTGCTTTGTACATCTAACCCACCCTGAAAACAATGTGGGACTCTGACAATAAGTTGAAAGCTTTGGAGGGATTACACTGCCTTATTGAGTCTGTACCCAAAGCTCTTTGAGGGCTTCCATTGACTCCAGTGGGATTTGGTTCAGACCTCAAGTATATAGGACTTTCTTAAGTAAATTCTTTCAAGGCCCGTACATGCTGCAATACTTACTGGGCTCTTTGTTACTTCTGTGAATAGGAATGCGACCTTTACACTTCTAGCAAAGAACCCTGATTTACAGGACTAAATCTTCACGTTTTGGGAGAGATAAAGTTACCATCCCAGCTCCTCCCAACCCTGCTGTGCAGGTGGCTGAGCAGTTGATGAAGCGTTTCCTGAATGACTGCTGGTTTAGATAAAGCACTGAGTGTGTAGTACAGCAGCTTCAGAGCTTCTTCATAAGCAGATGTCAATGAATGAGGATGGGCATCTGGCTTTGTAGTTTGTTCCAATTCATGAGTCAAAGCTCTCTTACTTTTGCCACTGCAGGGTCATTCTGTGATATCCATGTTAGAACTTTATGTAGTCCATGTATATACTAAGAATGGCCACAGTGGAAGACAAGACTAGCAGTTCATCTGTTTTCTTTTATCCACCCAGTCCCTTGGCCATATGAGGGGAGGAAGAGGTAAATAAGATGGAAGAAGACCATATCAGGCTGTACATGGTCTCTTCCTCTGGCCGTTGCAGTAAGCTATGTGGTGAATAGCTGAGTCTGAATTACAATAGATTGCATAATGTGCCTTTCTTGCTTTTGGAGCCGGTCTAGCTTCTGGTAACCTTGCTTCCCAAACCTGTTGTTCCAACAGGAGGAACTCGAGTGAGAGGAGCAGTGTGATTGACAGTGCTATTTTCTACCTGTATTTTAGGTCACTTCCTCGGTAACAACACTGTGATTGATGTACTGAGACAAGCAGGATTTGAAGTGGAGCACACCCCTCCTGGACAACCAATTGGAAAGTAAGCAGCTGCCCACAGATTATTAATCACTTTCTCTCCTTTTCTCTTTTCTCTCCCTTTTTCTGTGACTAAGCAAGATTATTGCATTAGTATAGGAAGTGGATGAGGGGATGAGGAACCTCCCTTTCCCACCTAAGTTCCAGACAAAAAGTACATTGTAAAGCATCTGTTGTGTGAGTTTGGAAACATATGGAGCCTCAGTGGCTGTTTTGTTTCATTTGGAGATATTATTTGTATCACAGCTGCTTCACTATATCAGATCCATAGTGCCACTTCCTTTCTGTTTTCAAGAAACATCTCATTCAGCTCATTTTCCCCGATAGCTGTTTTGTCTTTTTAACCTCCATGGAGTTTTAGTCTCTTCTCCGCTGCAGGGCAGTAGAACGCCACCAACTTCATGTTTTAAGGCCCTTCTGTCAGGCGGCTCTTCTTCAGGTGGAATTTCAGTTTTGTCTGAAGGACTGGATTTAATGTAGCACCTTGGACAATGTGGTGGGCAGGTAAAAAGAAATTCAGTGTTTACTGAGCTGCTTCATCTATCTGATCAAGTAAAGTGGGCAAGAAGGATTGATAACCAGGCTCTTGGCAATCTTCCAGAGTATCAGATAAAACATGGCACAAAATTTTCCTTAGTTGGTGAAAGAGACTTCCTTCCTCCCTTAGACTTCTCTTGTTTTTTGGCCATTTAGATGAGCTCTCTATCTAAAGATATCGAAGACAATAAAACTGTGGGAGGGATGGTGAGACACCAGGAGCTTTGTAAAGTTTGCCTTTCCCCTGCATTCTGCAGATAAAAATTGGCTGAGATTGCTCTGTCATAGGATTGTTATCCTCATTAGGAGAAAGTGTTAGCAGCATGCTTCTGTCCCTGGTGGGCAGGCATGACGTGGTCCAAATATGAGGCGAGTTTCAATATGGAGGATTATTCAGGGCTAGTAGACCATGTCTGAAACAGCTATGTTTAATATAGTTGGAAAATCTGACTTACCTAACCTTGTTTGTGAAACATCCGCAGTGATTCGTTTAAAATATAATATGGCTCAACTGTACATAAGTGTCTTTGACAGAGCATTTATCCTAAATGCTTCTTGGAGTATGTTGAGCAATAAAAGCACAGTCTTAAATAACAATGGGGAAAAGGGGAAGAAAAAGCTATCAAACAGAATTATTCAGGGGAGGTTTAAGAAGCACTTTGGCAGAGGGAGAAAAGTCAACATGGCACAAGGAAGAGCAGTAAAGACTGTAACTGACTGGAATTAGAAATTTGGGCTAAAATCAACAAAAATGCCTATGTCTTAAAATACAGAAAAATAGAAAAAACAAGCAAACTATACCAAAACAGCTGAGGTATACCATTCCTAGGTT
The DNA here is from genome assembly GCF_000696875.1 of Nestor notabilis. Taxonomy (NCBI): domain Eukaryota; kingdom Metazoa; phylum Chordata; class Aves; order Psittaciformes; family Psittacidae; genus Nestor; species Nestor notabilis. The sequence continues at coordinate 19,113 of NW_009921428.1, read as the reverse complement.
TCTGACAAAGAAACTTTCCACTCAGGGAAGCAGGCACTTTCCTCAGCAATTTTCATTTAGTTGAAAGTATCATCTTCCCATGAAAAGTGTTCCTACTTGGAAATTGTGAAACTATTAATTTATTGGCTGTTTGCAAGCCCTTGAGAAGAAAGATACAGTGCTCCTTATGGCCTTGGGATATGTCTATACACATCACTGAAGTCTTGAAATAATGTTATGGAGCAGGATACTTGAAACAAAGCCACTGCTTAATGTTGGCTTATTTGCAATGTGGGGCACCTCTGTCTGTGCATTCCCCAGCCTTGGCAGCAGTGTCTTTTGTTCATGATGTCTTCCCTAAAATTGTCAGTCCCTGGGAGAAACCTACTTGAAAGCAAGTGGACTTGGACTGCTGCCTGGAACAATGTCCTCTAGTTGAATTACCCTACACTTGGTAGCTTCTGTTTCCAGCTCCAGACCAGAATGTTGGGTAGGTTGGTCCCTTTGTCTGGACTAGAACCCTGTTCCAGTGGGGTCTGTGCTGAACATTGAACATACAAAACTTTATTAAAGGGTTATGATGGGCTGAGAGGGCTTGGGAGAAGGGGCCTTACCCCTCTACAACTTCCTGAAAGGAGGATGGAGAGAGGAGGTGACTGATCATTTTTGCCAAGTAAGAAGTGATAGGACAAGCAGCTGCCCACAGATTATTAATCGCTTTCTCTCCTTTTCTCTTTTCTCTCCCTTTTTCTGTGACTAAGCAAGATTATTGCGTTAGTATAGGAACTGGATGAGGGGATGAGGAACGGCCTCAAGCTGCACAAAGGAAGGCTAAGACTAGATATTAGGAAAGAATTCTTCACCAAAATTGTAGCCAGGCATTAGAACAGGCTGCCCAGAGAAGAGGTAGAATCACCATCCCTGGAAGTGTTCAAAAACCATATAGATGAGGCTCTCAGTGACATGGTTTAATGGTGGACTTGGCAGTGCTGGGGTAAAGGTTGGACTTGATTATCTTAAGGTCTTTTCCAAGTTAATTCTGTGATGTTGGTTGGACACTACATGCTCACCAAGCCACTGTGTCACTCCCCACTGTAGCAGGATGGGGCCGGGGGAAATAAGATGGGGGAAAAAAACCCCTCTTGGGTCAAAATAAAGGCAGTTTAATAAAACAAAAGCAAAGATCGTGCTCAGGAGCAAAGAAAAACAAAAGATTTTATTCTCTCCTTCCCATCAGCAGGCGATGTCTGGCCACTTCCCAGGAAGCAGGGCTTCAGTATATGTTGTCCCCCCTGCCCCCTTTACCCCTCCTTTCTCTTACCTTGTGTTGCTGAGCAGACATCCTATGGCATGGAGTATCCCTTTGGTCAGTTTAAGTTAGCTGTCCTGGCTATGTCCCATCCCAAGATCTCACCCACCCCCAGCCTACTGGTGAGGAGGAATGTTGGAGAGACAGTCTTGGTGCTGTGGCCAAAACAGTGGTGTTATCAACACCTTTGTAACTACCCATACAAAGCAGGGCACTGTGAGGGCTGCTGTGGGGAAGATTAACTCCATCTCGGCCAGACCCAATACAAGGATAGACTGTTGTGTGGGAGCACTGGATTGAGTTAAGAGAGAGCATGTGGTTGTACTCCATGAAGATTAGATGTTCTGTATGTTTTCCTATGGTCTGACGATCCAGGCAGATCAGCCAGTCTTAGATGAGAATACAGAAAGAAAAATAAATGGCATGGTAAAGAACTCCAGAGTTGCCACTAAATTGCATTAATGAAGGTGCAGAAACAGTAGAAGATTGTAGAAAGTTTAAATAAAAGAGAATTTAAATATATTCGCAGGAAACAGCTTGCTGCCTTTAGGAAAAAAAAAAGAGGCTTCCAGACCTGGGAGATCAGGGATTGTGTTTTCGTTGTCCTACAGCTGGGGCTGTAGCCATCAGAAGTGCTAGGGCTCCCTCTTAGAAACAAGGAGGCTGATGCAAACGGTTTTGTCTCACTTGTTTAGAATAGCTTGTATTTTATGATTCCTGGGCAAGCTGCAAGACAGTCTAGTCAGACACAGCTGTGACAAAAGTTGATGGCATATTCAGAAAGCACAGCCAGTTGACTGTTGGGATGTTGGGGTTATGTTGTGCTCTCATGAGACCCCACCTGGAGTATTGCATTCAGCTCTGGGGCCCACAACATAAGAAGGACATGGACCTGAGAGGGTCCAGCGGAGGCCACAAAGATGCTCAGAGGGCTGGAACAGCTCTGCTCTGGAGACGGGCTGAGACACCTTAGCCCAGAGAAGAGGAGGCTCTGGGGAGATCTTAAAGCAGCTTCCAGTGCCTTAACAGGGCCTGCAGGAAACCTGGAGAGGGACTTTTTACAAAGGCACGTAGTGATCAGAAAAGGGAGAATGGCTTTAAACTAAAAGAGGGTAGATTTAGATTAGATACTGTGAGTGTGGTGAGACATGGCACAGGTTTTTCCAGAGAAGCTGTGGCTGCCCCATCCCTGGCAGTGTTCAAGACCAGATTGGATGGGGCTTAGAGCAACCTGGTCTAGTGGAAGGTGTCTCTGCCCATGGCAGGGGGTTGGAACTGGATGATCTCTAAGGTTCCTTCCAACCCAAACCATTCTACAGTTCTATGTTGCTGTAATTGAGTCTTAAGGAACCTTGCATTTTTGTCTACCCTTCTTTTTTTGCTCTTCTCTTTCCTTTTTAAAAGATGAAATAAAGACATTGGAAAAGAGTTATAAAGGCCCAGAAGAGGAACCATTTTGGGAGAGTGGCTATACTAACCCCATGTATAACACAGAATCAGCAAATAGAAGCTCAACAAATATTGAGCTGCTCACAAGAAGAAATTGTTTTGTGGTTTGTAGAGATGCAGGTGTTTTCGTCTTTATTCTTGTGAAGCTATACATGAAATAAGAGGTATTTCTCTCCTCTGCTGAAACCCAAGAGAGACGTTTCTGCTTGCTTCCAAGTAAATTGTGTAAGGGAGTGAAGCCCACTGCATTGCATTTTGGCACTGACAACTGAAAAATTGGATAGTGTTCAGGGAAGATCAGCTGGACTCTAATGGAGAGATTGGTGGGGGTGGACAACACATGGAGAAAAATGCAAGGGTTAGAAAAACCTGAAGCAGCTGCATGCCTATGTTTTGGCCAAATGAATACAAGAAATTGTTGTGGATGGATTGTGCACAGAAGGATGAAGGGGAACAATTTGAGCACATAGGCACATAGGAATGTTTGGAGGTATATTATACTGAAACTGAGGGTGGGTTTGGCTGAATATCAATGACTTCTTGACAGTAATTTGCAGGGCAATCTTTCTTGGGTTATGTCAGAAGCCCCTTTGTTTGAAATAATGAAAGCAACTTTAACAAAACACTCATATTACATCCTACTTACTACAAATGTTACCTTGCCAAAAAAGCAAATACTGTTTTTCTTTAATATCTGTTCCTATGTTTTATTATTGAAATTATTAGTAGTCTGATCTCCGTTGTTCAATAATAATAATGAAGCAGTGGTAACATAAATAGGTGGGTAGTCTGGTATGATGCTTAAGCTCTGCCATCCATTTCGGTTTCAGTAAGGACAAGAGAATGCCTTTTTAGCAAATAACTAGTACCGTTCCTAAGTATCAGAAAAGCCTTGGGAAGGGTGAAACAGGTCAAAGACCAAAGCTGTTTATGCTTTCAGTTACATACAGACTGGATAAAGCCAGAAGATTGTTGGCTTTCTCTGTCCAAAATGCTAAGCATGGGTCATGAAATGGCTGCTCTTTAAGCTGACCAAAATGAATACGTAGAGTCTCACATTTCTGTTGTCTAGTGACAAGCGCACATTTGAGCCAAGTTCTCCCTTTCTTAAGGTACCGGGAAAAGTAAAGCGAGAGCTTGGCAGGCTAGAAGAGATAGCCAAGACATGGAGGGGTTCTGTTGGCTCCAGAATCAATGAATTGGCAAATAAAAGTTCACCTAGAGTACATTTAGCTAGCGTGGAGCTGTTTGGGAGCTCTCCTGAAATCCCTCAGCTCGTGTTGATCTGCCTGGTGGCCCAGTGTTGACCTTCTTCAGCCTCTTCTAAAATCCCACTAGCTGTCTGTTGGAAACACCTTCTTTAAAGCTTGATCCCTTTCTGTAAAAGAAACCCTGCTGTATTCAGCATGCAGAACACTGCCATGAGCACTTGAGAACTTATCCTCACATTGGCTTCATGTGTTTATTTTGCTGCCTGAGGGAAAGCGACTCGCATCTGTTTGCCTGACAACCTTCAACAGCGTTCAGATTCGCTTCTTATTTTGCTGGCTGTCCTCCTTGTCCCCAGATAAAGGCATTGGAAACTGAACAGCTGAATCAGTATCTTATTGCTTTGCCCTGAAATAAAAAAGGCAACTTTTCTTTTTGTGGGGCTTCTGCCAACTGGCTGTCCCTGCCTCTCGCTGCCTTCAGAAAGCAGAGCTCCATGCTTTGAGTGGGGAGAGAGAAGGAGAGGGGAGAAAGTTTCCCTTCAGATGGATTCCAGTGACTTGAGCAGATAAAGGGCCACAGCTGCTTCGCATTTAATTGGAAACAGCCAAATTGCAAGATCAATCCCGGAAGCACCTGTGTCCATGATGACTCTATTGTTAGTGGGTTCTCAGATCGGCTCTGACCTTCTGCCACGTTCCAAGCCCTGACGTACTGCACACCGTTCTCTTGGCCGGAAAAACATGCAGCACCGCTCGTTTCCATCAGACTGCTCTTTCTGATATTACTTAATGCTGCCTTCTTTCACAATGGGAGAAATCAGGACAAGCTTCTATCTCCACCTATCTGAGAGTCTGTTATAAGCTCTTAGAGCTCTGCTGTGGAAATTAATTACCCTTCCTCTTTATGTTTGAACTTCGTGGCTCAGGCAAAGCAACATGTCTTTGCTTTTGTAGCTTATTCCTTTCCTTCTTTCTGCAGCAAAAACCTTGGTCCTTCATCTTTTCCTGTAGCATCCTACCTTGTGTGACCTTGGCTGTCCTACTCAGCGTTGTCTCATAGTGGAAGCCTTCACGGTGAATGCTTTCTTCTTCCCCATGGGATGAAAGCACACCCAATACACGCAGTGGTGAAGCCATTTCACTCCATCAGGGTCCCTAACCTTCACAAGGTGATATGCAGAGATGGGAAAACGTTTAAGATAACGTTCCCCACAGCCCCAGATTGATAGAAGTGCCAGTTCAATAAATTGCATCTGAGAAACTTACGGATGCCAAGGGGTTGCCAAGTTCCTAGGGATGCCCAAGCAACTTTCTGGTGCCACCCTGGCAGGGTTACTCCTCTCTGCTTAGCTGTTAATGTTCAGGATGTGTTTGGGAGAATGTTAAAGTTGTAGTCAAATAAGTACAAATTTATTTAGAAAAGAGAGAATTACGAGAGCTGTGACATGTGCACTGGAAACAACCGAGTTAATTGAGGGAAAAAAAAGGAAGAACTGGGGAGACGTTAGCCCATTTGGGATCCCATCTCTTCTAAGACATGGAAATATGCATTTTGAGGGTGTTTTTTTGTTTCTTTTGGGTTTTGGTGTTTTTTGGGGGTTTTTTTTTGTGATGGTGGTGGAATAATCTCCTCATTGAGATGCTGCAATTCTTCTAAATCCTATCATAAACCTTTTGATCTTTCACTTGATCTGAGCCTGAAGATCATACTCCCTTCAATACCTTCCTCCTCTCAGAAGAAAGCAAACCCATTATTTAGGGGTTGGTTCTCTGACAGCATAATTTGCAGTAAGAGGTGTGTAGAGATTAAAAGGGGTTCATCTGCATACGGGGCAGATTTATTGCCTTGTTAACATTGGAGAATATGACTACTTAACGCTTAAAATATTTTGTCATGAAAATGTGCACATTACATTTTCAAGGGATTCCCAAGTGCCTTTGAAGTGTCCCCATTGCAATTTAATTGTCTTTGTGTCTATAATTACCTGACAGCCACAAAGTCTGAGCCAATTGAAGGAACTTTTAGGGGGAAAGTAAGAAAACCTCCAAAATGTGGTAGAGAAGCAAAGTCAACATACAAGTTCTCCACCATAGAAACATAATTATCCTGTCACTTCCTGAGCAACACCTTACTTAAAGGCAGTGCATGTTCCTTAGGACACCTTTAAATGCTGAACACCTTCTGAAAGAGTGGAATTTAGCAACTTGCTAAAACAAATCTGGGAAAGAGCAAGATAATTCATGGTGTTGGTGAAAGAATACGGAATAAAACTTCTCAGGAATTTTGTGCTTGACTAGTTCTCCCAGTGGGACATTAGCTGTTCTCTATAATCAGATTTTATCCTTGGCAAAATTTCTGGTTTCTTTTGAAAAAATCATTTCGTATTCCATATTGTTCTGTTCCTTGGGAACTTGGATGTAGGGCCACTGGGGAACCTCAGCTTGATTCTTTTTGCTCAAGGGCAGCTTCGTCACTGAGCTGTCCTGCAGCCAATGCTAAGGTTTCTAGGTTTTCTGCTGCTCTGCAGCCCATCAGTTTTAGGAGATCTGTATCTCATACTCCATAAACTATCTAATAGTCAACTTACAGAGCCTTGGAGACTTCAAAAGTTCAGAACTAGTTCTTTACTTTATTTCCTAGCCAAATTTTTGAGTTCCTGTTTCCACAGGAGAGGCTGATTTTCTTGCTTCCAGGCAGCTCTAATGCAGATCTTTTCACCTAAGGATATAAGATAAAAATTCTGGTCTATAGTAACTAGAGATAAAACTGATCCAAACTGCAGTGAAGTTAACAAAGAGACTTCCATCAGTGCCAGTAGCTTTTAGAGGTCATTGTTAATATGAGGTTGTTGCTGATTCTCTCCTATCTTTCTTTGTGCGGAGCCATGAGGGAACTGGTAGAAAACTCAGAGTATGTTCATGCAGTTGTGCAGATGCTTACTATAGTCAGTGTAAAATAGACTGGCTTTTCCAGAGGACTGCTGAGCGCTATCTTAGATAGCTGGCCCAAATTGATTGCTGGAGGTAACTGGCTAGTTTTAATTGACTTAACATTTTGTGAGATTAATTCCTCTCCTATCTGAAGGACTTGGGCCCCCTGCTCAAGTCAGACCATGTCACTAGACTCATTTAAGCCCTTGGAAAAATTGCACCATCCCCTCTCCAGCATTATATCGAAACAGTGAGAATTGTGTGAGTTTTGTGTTTGTGTATTCAGCCTGCACTTGTCCTGTGGATTGATGGCCTCTGTCCCAAGTGTTATCAATCTGGGCTGAAGTACAGCTGCACTTTGTAACAGCTCAAGGGGCATGAAGGTATCAAGTGGTATTGTGTGGTTTGAAAGATGTAGTTTATCTAAGGAAGTTTGTGGTCTGTTTGCTGTCACTCTGCAGCACCAACTTCCCTTACCTTCACTATCACATTGTCAGGCAAAGAGACCTCACACGTTAGGACATATAGCTTTTCCACTTCCAGAGCTGACTTCTTCAGCAGAGGTCTGTGGGTTGTGTTGCAATCAGTAGAGCTGCTTGATTCAGCATGAGTGTAATCTGGCTTGCAGGGAGCTCTTTAATGTGCACAAGTTCCTAAGAAAGGGAGTCAGTGACATTTTTCATTGACACTTTCACTTAAAATTCCTTCAAGAGTAGTGCCTTAAAACAATCGGGGATACAGTTTTCTTCGTGGGAGTACACTGACAAGTACATTTTCCATCTTTCACAAGTGATCAGTTGTTCATAGGGGCATTCTTCGTGGTTTAAATGGTGTTAGAAACCCTCCAGAACAGCATTGTGTGACTGGTGGCATGGCCATACGATTCCTTGTGGGTGGATCTTATGGCAAGCTGGTGAAATTTACCAAAACCTTCCAGAATTGCCCCCACAAGTAGAAGATCATTCTAACATACATATGTGATGTGATCCTGTGCCATATCTTGTCCACTTTGGTGCAAAATAGTCTTACTTTTAACAACTCATAGTCTCCAAGCCAGGTGTCTTAATGGTGGCTGCAACCCAGCTTTGGGTCTGAAATGACTGTGTGGATGTCCCTTTAGGAGAACCATGCTGAAGGGTCAGACTGAGAAGCATATACATCAGCTGCTCCTCCTAGTTAAGTGCCAGTAGTAGGAG
>NW_009921428.1:0-11007 GCF_000696875.1 Nestor notabilis | reverse complement strand
TGAATGCCAAAAAAGGATAAGTTCTTACAACAGGACTAGTAAATTAAGAATGGTGAATATATGAAGCACTTGTCACAGTAAATAACTTTGAAGCCAGAATACATTTTCATGTCATAATCAGTGAATCATTTTTATGAGAAGTCAAAGTAAATTCATATGTAATCTGTAAAGTATGTAAAGAGTTTAATTCATCCAGTAAATCATGTGTTGGGAATACCGTACCCAGCTCCAGATCAGATATACTTGAGAAGTTTTAAGGTTTTAAAATTCTTCCACAACCTAAACTGATCTCCAGAACCTTTGGAGGTTCACCCTTCTCTGGACCTCATGCTCCGTGCAAGAGAACATTATGCCAATATGTTTCCCATTTCCTGGGGATTAAACTGCTGTGTTTGATGACTCAGGACTTCCCGAGAAAGCAACTCAGTCACTGCCTCTGTCTGGAGCAGCCTCTGGTGTCTCAGAGGACATGTCTTCTCTTGTGCAGTGATTCATGATTTGAGAGCAGAGGATCAGCTCTCTCTTTTTTTTCTCCTTTTTTCTTTTCCTTCCCACAAAGTTAATTAATAAAACAAATTTCTATTAGTGGGTGTTGAAAGACTTTGGCTTTCCACCTACGCTCCCAAATGCTCCGCATTCCAGGGAGAATGAAAAATGGACCTGTGAATAGAAAACAGGAGGGAGGAAAAATGGATTAGATGTTGTATATGGATCTAGACACAGTGGCTGTCAGTTGATACAATAGAAGAACATTCTGATTGAAGACCATTTCCTGCAGTTGTGATTGCTGAAAATACACTCTTACAGTAATCCAATTTCAGAATTAATACATGCAAATTTAGAGAGAAAGTTTGGGGCACAGGGAGTGTCTGACAGAAGCTAGATCATCTGCTTGAGCCTCCACTGTGACCTCTTGTTCAGGCGGGTGGTCACATGGACGAGTTGTTCTGCCTTTGTAAATGCAGAATAACTTTACCAGTAGGTTCTTTACCACTGTCACAGATTTCTGACGTTCCAGCTGGTCAGGAGAAGCACCCAGAGGATTTACATATGGTCACTGTGGCCCATTGATCTGCCTCATCTGTAGCCCCACTGTAGAATAGACTTCATCAGCACCAAGAATTAGCCTACATTTACACCCAGCATGGTGATAACTCCGGCTGACTTCAGCAAGAAAGAGGTAGTCCCACAGGAGACCAAAAGCGACAGAAGGGTAGATTGGGGTCATTTCAACTGCTGTATGGGAAGCCAGACCAGGTAACTGCTCTGCAGTGCCGCTCTCTGCTGGTGGCAGCTTGCAGAGGAAGAAATACCTGATTTGGTGCTCTCATTTGTGGGTAAGAGCACGCTGAAGCCTTTCTCCGCTGACTCCCAAGACATGTGTCAAGGCAGGGATACTAAGATACCTGCTAACCTGCAGCAACTCAGCAGCAAAGTCCATAGACAGGCTCTAAGTGCTTTAGTTTAGTATCTAGTGCCCTATCTGGCCACTAGATTTGAATCTGACTCCAGCTTCACGTTTCTAAATGACTCTTGCAAAAATAAAGGCAGTCACAGAAATACCTCTGTCGAGACAGCACATCCCTGTTTATGTTTGAAGGGCCGATATGAATCTGGAGTCTCCAGCGATCAAAGTGCACATTCAGAGAGATGAGCCCCATGTTGTGTTTGAAGGGAGCGCAGCACTTTGAAACAAGGATGAAGCAGGAATAAATCAGGATGAAGGATATGGAGCATTAACATTACTTTACATGAAATCCCTGCTGGAAAGATGTGGCCAGTGTTCCAAAGTTTTCCTTGGAGAGTGCTCGGAAGTTGCATACCAGCCTATTTGCGGAAAGCTTAACAGTTCCCTATTGTCCTTGATGTGAAATGCTTCCCAGATAAACACTTTCCCTCTCCATTGAAGAAAAATGATACAGCCTGTCCAGAGCTCTAACACAGAGGACTACACTGGGCTGCTGCTCAACCTCTGCAAAGTTGCTGGTTTCTCTTGGCGTTGAGCTTTGCAGAAGGCTATAGTTCATATACATGCCAGCATCGTTAAGAAAAGGCTAAGTTATTGAGTGAGACTGGGATAATCTGCAAGGGTTTAATAACATTGTGTGCCCACATCTTTGAATCTCTGGGTTCATTATACCTCTGGAATGTAAATCCCAATCCACAGTAGCTAAACAAGGTTCACATGGATCTGAAATACTTTTGTGGTACTGTCTCCTTATGATTTCTGAAGGGAAAAGAAAACATTGCTAACTGAAATAAACTTATGTGGCTGCTCATGGCTTGGATGGGTGTACCCTTTGCTGGGTAAAAAACTGCCTGGATGGCTGACCCCGAAGAGTGGTGGTGAATGCAGTTGGCAGCCGATCACAAGGGGTGTTCTCCAAGGCTCAGAACTGGACCCAGTTCTGTTTAATATCTTTATCAATGATCTGGATGAGGAGATTGGGTGCACCCTCAGTAAGTTGCAGATGACAACAAGTTGGGTGAGAGTGTTGATCAGGTGGAGGGTAAGAAGGATCTATATGAAGGGATCTGGACAGGCAGGATCAATGGGCTGTTGTATGAGGTTCAGCATGGCTCAGTGCCGGATCCTGCACTTGGGCCACAACTCCTCCATACAATGCTGCAGCCTTGGGGAAGAGTGGCTGGAAAGCTGCCTGATGGAAAGGGACCTGGGGTGCTGATTGATGGAGCTGAACATGAGCCAGCTTGTGCCCAGGCAGCCAAGAAAGCCAACAGCATCCTGGCCTGTATCAGACATAGTGTGACCAGCAGGACCAGGGCAGTGATCATTCGCCTTTACTGGCGCTCGTGATGCTGCACCTCGAATCCTGTGTTCAGTTCTGGCCCACTCACTACAAGAGAGGCATTGAGGTGCTGGAGCAGGTCCAGAGGAGGGCACTGGAGCTGGTGAAGGGTCTGAAGAAATAAGTCTTATGAGGAATGGTTGAGGGAAGTGGGGTTGTTCAGCCTGGAGAGGAGAAGGGTCAGGGAGGACCTTATTGCTCTCTACAGCTACCTGGAAGGAGATTGTAGTGAGGTGGCGGTTGGTCTCTTCTCCCAAGTAACAAGCAATAGAACAAGATGAAATGGCCTCAAGTTGCTCCAGGGGAGTTTTAGATTCAATATTAGGAAAAATTTCTTCATCAAATGGGTTGACAAGCACTGGAACGGGCTGCCCAGGGAGGTGGTTGTGTTGCCACTTGAGTGGCACTTGGGGACATGGTTTAGTGGTGGACTTGGCAATGCCAGGTTAACGGTTGGACTTGATTATATTAAAGGTCTTTTCCAACCTAAACAATTCTATGATTTTACAAGGAGAGCAGTAAACCTCTGCTGCTGCAGTGGGTTTACGTTGTAACGTTGCTAGCATTTGTGGTATTTTATGTCATTTTAAGGAATTATTCCTAAACCCCTCAGAGTAAAGGCATCGTATTCCAGCACCAGGAAGATCCACAAGTCCCTGCATGAACTTTGGGGAGAAAAAGCTGTTTTCTTGAAATAAGCAATGCTAAAAATCAAGGGCCTTTAACACCAGGGTAATACTGATGGTGTTTGGTCCAGGTCGGTGGGTGGCTCTTCCTCTGCTCCCATCCTGGCAGATGAAGATCTCAAGGAACCTTGTTGTGTCCTCTCTTCTGATTCCCATTTGGGCACATACATGGTTTTGTTGGGTGTCTCTTTTCTCCCTCCATAATGCCACCTAGGCTCAAGACCTCTTCCCAGGAGCAGCAGGTCATTCCACTCTTTGACGGGCAGTCAATGGATGCAATTGAAGCACATACTGGCTTTTTGCCACCATTTTGTCAAAGCAAACATTGCTTTGTGTTTGTGACATCTTTCTTCCCTGGAGGCATGTGGTTTCTTGCAAATGTTAAATGAGGATTTTGCACATGTATTAAACTTATAGTAGATGAGGTTTTACATTGCAAATGAAACTGGGAAGCGCAACTTCCACTGACATTTAGCAGGCACTGAGGTTTTAAATCCCCGAGGCAATTTTAGAAACATCCCTCACAAGGAGAAAGGACCTGGACTTGAAAGAAAGAAGAATTATCAGGGGGTTTGTTTGCTTGTTTGTTTTACAAATGCAGCCATGAATTTAGGGCAGTTTCTATGTATTCAAGCATTTATACAGATAATAATCGTTGCCAAATGGTCAGCAATTCCCACTGAAGTCAGTGAAAGGCAGCAGATGAAATGCACAAGTAACCAGAAGTGTTTTAAATGAGATGATGGAGCTGGAGACTCATTTTATTTTCTTCTTTTTTCACTGTTGGGATGCACTGTCTCACTTCCCTCCCTCTTTACCTCCTTTGCCTTTCCAAGAAACCCCTGATCAGTCTGTGAACAGCAGACCTGATGAGGTCTAGGGATCCTATAGGCTTTCTAATTGTTGGACTGGTATCAAGGAATGGGCTGAGCTCATACCTGAATGTTTCCTTATAAAGCCTGACTCCTTCCTGCTTACTTTCATGTAAGGAAGGACATACACTCTTTTCTGATCTCTGTGCTGCTTAGGATAACTCAGTTACAACTGGCTGTCAGATTGAGTCTTACTAGAGAAGGGAGAAGACCAAGAGACAGACAGGCATGTGTGCAGGGTGTCATCATTTGCTTAGGAAAAGAGCATTGCTTATCTTGTGCTTCTGTTCGGATTTAACATCTGGGTCTCAGCAGGCCTGGTGGGGCAGCCCCAAGTGCTTATTCTCATTGCAGAGAGATGAGTCAGATGAATCGTTCTGCAGTTTTAATTAAAACGTCTTACATGGGCAGCATTTCAACAGCACAAGGTGGCAGTTCTGCACTCCCGACCACGCTTATCTGTCCACAGTGCTCAATGTGGCCCTACCCTAGCACAGCATCCCTGAGTCATTGCTGTATTTCTTCTCACTGTCTTCATGTGAGGTGGGGACTTATCTTTGTGGGTGGATGGAAAACTATGGCATAAAGAGCTTTTAACTCCCTGAGGGAAACTATGACAGCATAGCTACTTTAGTGTTATTTAAATCGCTAACCCCTAAACCACTGCGTGATCCCTTCCCTGTTGGGATTTGATGGGCAGTGTTCAGGCCTGGAGAGCTGTGAAAGCTCTCGCAATGCTCTTCTGCTCTGAATAAATACAAACACATCTCAGGCACCGCAGAGCATGACACAGAGGTCATCTGAGTCTCCTTCCCTATGCCTGAGACTCACCCACTCCTTTCAGCACTTTCTTGTACAGATGTTTCCTGTGTGGAGCTGCTTCCAGTGAAAGCCCAGATTTGTACGGGCTTTCTGTTTCTGGGCTTGGTGTCTCCTGGTACAATGTGGTGTGGAGACATCACCTATCCAGGATTGATCTTAGCTGCAAGGGTATACCACAACGACAGAAAAATAAGTCAAGACCTTTTTATGTCTGACATCAACATAAATTCAGGTCTACTGTGCAGCCCTTCTGCCTAAGGCAGCATCTCTGACCTGTGCTGTGAACCCATCACATACATTGGAAGGTGGTCTGAGACAGAGGAGTCCTCACTTACTGAAAGATGAAGTCTTTTCAAGAGAACTAGCAAGGAATGATATTCAGTGTGGATTAAGAAGCAGTGGCAAAAGCTGGCTGAAGTTTGCAAGCATAGAAGTTGAACCCTTGCTCTTGCAGACCCTTTGAAAATGAAGTGTGTATTCCAGTGCAGGGCCATGTTGCAGAGACAGCCTCGTCCCATAAGGGTGGTAGGATGGTGCACTCTCAGTGGATAGAGAAGACACTTGACTTTAACAATGTATACTAAAAAAAAACCCCAACTTTAAATTGCCCACTTATGCTGAGAATTGAAAGATTTTGAGATCAAAAGCCCTCTGCTAGCAGAGAAATACTGGCTTTTCTGTAGTTTCAGCTGCATTACAGCACTGCCTCAGGAGAAGTCCTTGTTTGGTCACTCTCAAGGTGTTCCAGCTTTGTGCAGTGATAAGAAGCTAATGTGACTGCTAGAACCCATGCCAGATGCCAGGCATAGTTTTGATGAGCCTCTGACGTCTGTTAGACTTGCGATATTACATGCTTTTCAGTACCTAGGCAGTGCTACAAGTACTGGGCTGTGATACCCTCTCAAACAACTGGCACTTGGATGAAGCATTTCCAGGCAGACAACAAACAACTAAATAAACACACATGCACAAACAATGGAGGGAGGAGGCTTCCTAAGTGACTTACTGTGCTCTGGGGAGCAGCAGAACAAGTGGTTTTCATTTTCCTGGTGTTTCACTTACTGCCATGTGGGGTTGTCTTCATGGGAGGAGAGCTGTGGGCTTAATCACTGGGTTTGTGTACGGTTGTGTGTGTGTGTCTGTATAAGCAGTTTATGTAGAAGTTGGATCTGCTCAAGCTTGTGACAAGAGACTTTTGTCATTTATGGTCACAAAGCACCCTCTGTGAAGGTTTCAGCCACTGCCAATTCCTCAGTCTAATTTATTATTTTCCCTTGACAAATTAAATCTGCAGAGATTACACAAAGGGCACCTGAGGATCTTGATATCTCTCTGATCAACAAAGACAGTTGGCCTAATTCTTCTGCCGGGCTAGCAGAAAGCCCCTGGAGCCATGCGCAGACATGCCTTCCCTTTCTGCCATTGGAATACGACTGGCACCAGAATTGCTCCAAAGACCCATCGCTCTCCTCTCCCTTTTCTCAGCTGAGGCTGTTAAAGGGGACCTAAGCAAACCTCCATGACTCTTGGCCAGTGTTAACTAGTTAGATGCAGGAGGAAGGAAGCACTGCCTTTATGCAGACCTTCCTCTTCCTCTGTTTTTAGCTGTGTTGGTTAACTCCCTGAAGCAGGTGAACCTCTAAAGCTGCTTTGCAGTGAGGTCTATAGCAGAGTTCAGGGAGGGAGGCTGCACAGGCTCTCACTTCTGTGCAGTTGAGTACCGTGTCCTTGTGTCCTCATGATGCTCTGGCTGTATCTGTCATCGGCTCATATCCTTCACTTATCAGACAGCTGAGATGGAGCTCTTTAATGTGTGTATAGTTTATTTCTGGGATTCTTAAATGTACCAATAATAATAATAATAGACATTGCAATGAAGGAGAAATATTTCCTGTGAAGCGGACCTTGGACTTGTTGTTTGTAACTAGTCAGCAAGATATGCCTGAGTTCATTAAAACTCAATCTTTCTCGTGGCCTCAGATGCTTCCTAGATATTCAAGCTGTAGTTCAAGGTCTAATCTCAAAGAGTTCAATTAACAACCAAAAAAGAGAATATAAGATCATCTTTTCTTCCTTAAGGATTCAGCAACAATGTGCTTGTTTCATTAATGAAAAATTTTAATGAAGGATGGATTTGTTAGAAATAAGTTATTTGATACAAACAGTTTCATCAGTGTGAGTTAATACGGAGAGGGAACCAGGTGAAACCAGGTTTACATGTACAGAGACGTTATGTAAAGTCCATTAACATTAGAGTTGATAGAACAGCATTAGATATCAAAGCAAGTGGAGTTCAGAGGAAGAACTGTCCTGCCTTCATCATGCTTTAAGGGCTCTGTCCACTACCCCACAGTAAAAATGCCCACAGGCAGGCTGAAGTGTTGTCTGAATAGGGTTTCTGACAACTGTTTTGTTCTTTTCTTGGAACCACTCAGGCTCTGATAAAAACAATGCCAATGGGCTATAACAGTATTTTGGAGAAAGGCAGGCGGGCTCTGTGTTCCTTATTTTAGCTCAGCAGCCATCAATGGTTAAGCAGATCAGATGTTTTACAGTGTCAGCTACATAGAGGACTCAGTGTAACAGAGATGTGGGATCTCTTGCAGGCATGGTCTTCTTATGGCTCTTTGGTTCCACACTTCTGCCTGCTGCTCAGTTTAAGTGGTCCATGTCTCTCTCCTTCTAGTGATAGCAGATACTTACGTGTCTATGTTATCTGTCATCTTGCAATTATAAGAGCCTGGACTGAACAAGGTACTTAGGGAGGACAAGTTACCATGCTTGTACAGATCTGTGATCCACCCAGTATCTCATCTCTGCCAGGGCCTGGCTCCAAGAGCATCAGAGAGAAGTGCAGGAAACAGTGCCAGGCATCACCGAGTAATCTGCCATTAGCTTAAGTCTGTAAGTCAGTGAAAAGGTTTTAGTCGCTCAAGTTAGGCATTTGGTACCTTGTTCAGCTGATGTCTCTGTATAGACTTTTAAGATGTGATGTACAATATGGACTCCTCCAGGTGTTTCTCTCTCTGAAGGATCCAGCAGAGAAACCAGTTCCCAAAGAAGGCACTCTGGGAACAGAATTCAATTTGGATTGCAAGTGAGTGAGATACAGACAACAGTTGTGTATTAGCTGTCATTCTACTGCAGAATCAAAACTGAGTAGCCTTCGGGGGTGGAGGGAGTTGTCAGTCAGCTTAATCTTGAAACCTGTCTGGATGACAACTACAGTGGTGGAACAAATGCATCCTCACCTTCTTTTCTATGCTTAAACTGAAGTCAGGAATGGTTTGGGAAAAACAACACGAGATGAGAATAGTTTTGCAACTGAGTTAGCAGGCCTGTCTTTACGCATGGCTATACAGCTCAGTGCCCCAAAAGCTGATGGTGCTTAGAGAGGAGCAGATAGCCATAGACATCAGGAGCTTCACTGACTTACAGTGGAAGTAGGAGAGAGGTGAGTTTTGATGAGTATTTCTAGTTTGATTGTAGCAACTCGAGGAGAAAGAATGATTTGTTCAGCCTTGCATGTACTTTCTGGTTACTGAAGTCTGAGATCGTAACTGCTGAGATGAGATGGTGGCATTTGGTCGCCATTGTCCAGCTTCTCAGACACTGCCCAAACCACCATAAATATGATGTTAAATCAGACCTGGCCCAAAACTTAAGCCCAAACCAAAGCTTTGGAAATGTCACAGTTCGACCGAAGAAACTTGGTGTTGCGGATTGGGCCAAACTGGAGAAGAATTTTATGCTTTGCAGAACCTGTTGGATGATGGAAGTTAATTTCCAGCCCCTGAAAAATCTGCTGTGTATAATTAATATGACATCACCTCGAAGAAACATAGATCAGAGAGCTTATAAAGAGGAAAGAGATTACATTGCCCAGTAATAAGTCCACCATTGTTCTTTATTAAAACAATATATATACGTTCATTAAAAAGTTATTAGAGGGGAAGAGTAATATATTTACTCTTGTTACTAATGGTTTTCAGGCAATTACAGAAAAGTCTGTGGAATAAAGCTTGAAAATCTTCCATTTTAATAAAAATGCAACCCTAAAATCTTCTTTCATGGTGAAGAACCATCACTTTAGATTCATCACAGTCTGTGTATTCTTAGCAAATTTGGACAGAAGTCAGGATTTCCAATCCAAAAGTAATGCTGATACTCGAATATTTGTTTCCGTCCAAAATCAGGGAGGAAAAGCAGAAATATTACAAATTTATTGCAAAGTCAGCACTCTTAACATTTATGAGAAGTCACTGAAACATTTCAGTTAACATTATGTGTCAAGTCTTTCAGTGGTACAGGACTTTTAAGAGCTGTAATTTGAATGTGAAGCCCTTTTTCTCCTCTGTGAAGTAGACTTGCAGAACAAAACCCAGATCCCAGGACATCTGCATAGCTTCATGCTCCCATATTGAACCAAGGGGCTTGAGCTGAAAAGAGCCCATCCTGATTTGTGTTCTGTCCAAGGAGCTTTAAGTACAACTTCCATACAACAGTGAGGCACCAAAGGCAGCTGTATTATGAGTATTTTGCTTAAATCAAGCTACCTAAGTGGAAATAGGTTATCACTAAATGGGTATGGTGGTAGTAAGACAGTGAAGATTTTGGGAATAGAGTGTGATGTGAGACGTTGTGTGACAGGAGCAGAGAAGAATCTTATTTGCTGTTACATGGGAGACGGAAGCAAGACTGTAGGGTTGACCCATCCTTCCTCTGTTGTCACAGCCCATCTTCTGAGGCTGGAGTGTGCAGCTTACAGAGTTTACACTAAAGGTGCATGAACAAAGGATTATTCAGATCAGGAATTGAACCAAAAAGTTGAGAAGGGAAAATAACTTCAGAGCAATCTGAAGTGGAACATTTTGAGGACATTTTTGAAGGCAGGGGATCAATTTTTAAACAAAAAAGGCCACTTTGTAGCATTTAAGTCTTTGAAAAGAGAACACTGAAATAGAAATTGAAAGCTTTGCTCAGCAAATGCTGAAATGAAACATTTTAAGTTTTCTGAAGTCAAAGAACTCATATGAAAATGTGGAAATGCCACATTACAAATGTTACATCTGTCCTCTCTTTATTTTCAGCAAATTCAACCACTCCAGTTGCAGAAAGCTTGCGTTTTATTCCTGTGCCCTAGATCTGCTCCACTTTTAATGAACTGGAATAGACAACGAAAGTTTCACTTCTCTTATTTTATAGTTTCTGAAACCGGGAAGGAAAACATTGCCACCCATGGGAATATCTTGACTTCACATGCTTTTCACTTCATGCACAGAGTTGAGGGTTTGCATACATATTTGTCTATACTGAGGACTAAATTCCCATCCAAACTAAGGCCACAGTTCTTGAACAACAGTGATTTTTTCCAAAGAAATAGTCTGACATGGATTCTGAGTCCAGTGATACCATCCAAGTTTGGTGGACTGTAATCTAATTTAATTACTTAACCTAATTTAACTGCTCAGGAGATGTAGTTGACTCTGGTGCAAAAATGCAAAAAACAACTTTGTTTCCAAATTCTGTTAAGACGTGGAAATGCTTTAGTGCACAGGCCAAAGGCAACTACATCTTAAATAAAATAACCTTATGATACTTAAACCAATCAGGTGAGTGGATAATCAGGCATTACACAGGTAATCGCTTTTGCTGCCTCTTGAGTCCAAATTCATCCTCAGTAATTTACAGCAGTTACCTGAAGCAGCTCAGATAAGTTAGGTATGAGCAGAATCTATTTCTTCAATCTCTTCTTTGGTGTTATTCTCTTTTCAGTAAAAACAAATTATGTGTGTGTATATATATATGTATATATAT
>NW_009921427.1:116748-116948 GCF_000696875.1 Nestor notabilis | reverse complement strand
CCGCTCATGGGATAAAGTACTGGCTGGATGGCCACACACAAAGAGTTGTGGTAAATGGCTCAATGTCCAGTTAGAAAGCAGTAACAGGTGGTGCCCCTCAGGGATCAGTGTTGGGACCTGTCCTGTTCAACATCTTTGCCGGTGACATGGACAATGGAATTGAGTGTGCCCTCAGCAAGTTTGCCGATGACACCAAGCTG
>NW_009921427.1:79765-116627 GCF_000696875.1 Nestor notabilis | reverse complement strand
CAACCCCAGGCACAGCTACAGGTTGGGCGGAGAAGAGATTCAGAGCAGCCGTGCGGAGAAGGACTTGGGGGTGGTGATTGATGAGAAGCTTAACAAGAATCAGCTTCAGTGTGCGCTTGCAGCCCAGAAAGCCAGCCATCTCCTGGGCTGCATCAAAAGAAGCGTGACCAGCAGGTCAAAGGAGGTGATCCTGCCCCTCTACTCTTGCACTCGTGAGACCTCACTTGGAGTATTGTGTCCAGTTCTGGTGTCCTCAACATAAAAAGGACATGGAGCTGTTGGAGCAAGTCCAGAGGAGGGCCACAAGGATGATCAGGGGCTGGGACACCTCCCGTGTGAAGACAGGCTGAGAAAGCTGGGGCTGTTCAGCCTGGAGAAGACTGTGTGGAGACCTCAGAGCAGCCTTCCAATATCTGAAGGGGGCCTACAAGGATGCTGGAGAAGGACTTCTCATAATGAACTGTAGCAATAGGGCAAGGGGTAATGGGTTCAAGCTTAAACAGGGGAAGTTTAGGTTAGATATAAGGAAGAAATTCTTTATAGTGAGGGTGGCGAGGCACTGGAATAGGTTGCCCAAGGAAGTTGTGAATTCTCCACCCCTGTCAGTGTTCAAGGCCAGGATGGACAGAGCCTTGGGCGACATGGGTTAGTGTGTGGTGTCCCTGCTCATGGCAAGGAGGTTGGAACTAGATGATGGTAAGGGCACTTCCAACCCAACCCATTCTATGATTCTATGTAGCCTTCAAAGACAGAATTGTGGCTTTAATTGCAACAAATTGCTTTACAACATTTGTTATGTTTGTTTTCCTGTGGGGGAAAAAAAAAAAAAAACCAAACAAATAAAAGCCACAAGTCAAACTGAGGCAACTCACAGAATCAAACTCAGAAGATTTGGTTCCTAACCCTTCTGTTCTGGAAATGTATTATATGCTGCAAGAGCACAAAGGGATGACTTCAGACTGTGAAACTATTAATTTAATTCAGAAATTTTTGCACTTCATTCTTCATTACCAGTATTAGCTCTTTATTTATCACATGTACTGATGGCACAATTAAGTGTATAAATATATTTTGGCGCAGGGTTTTTTTAAGTGATAGTCTATTCATTTGATACAATGTTAAAACACATGCCTAAAGAGAGAAGATAACTGGATATATTTATATATCAAGAGTTAAAAGATGTATTTTTAAATACCTAATGAAAATCAGTATTCTTTTTCCTTTTGAATTAGAAATAAAGCCTGAGATGCTGCAAATGTTAATAAATGAAATATTCACTGAATTTCCAGATTTGAAGACCTAGTGATAACTTGGTTGTTCTGTTGACCATGGAAAAAAGGCATAATGTGGCTTTTAGCTTTGTAAGTTCCTTGCCATTTCGTTGACTCTTGTCCTTTACTTATATACAGGAAAGCTTTTATATATCATGTATGCGTACGACTGAATGGGTGGCCTGGATATTTGTCAAATTTTGCGCCAATTCCCTTGACTGTTAAATTTTCAGACTCTTGTAGAAGTGGGCACTCAAGAGGTAACCTTTGAGGTTGCCTTCTATTTCTTTCCATTATTACTCTATTTTATTCCCCGAGGTTTCTGGATTTGGGTGCTTTGTCAGGTCTGTGTCTTCATTTTTTAGAATTATTTTTGTCCCTGTCAGCTTCTCATTTCTCCTATTCTTCTGAATGCATCCAAAGCTTATCTTCATTTTATGCATGCTAGAAAGACAAATGGGAGCCAGGCCAAGGTTCATCAAAATATAATATTGGAACCCCAGCAAAATGGCAGCCCATCAGAACTCCTTGCCGATGTCTCTGGGAGCTGGAATAGATGGTTTTATATTAAACTATGATGAATTTATAGTAAAAACTTTATTATTATGAAACAAACCTGATAAAATAAATTCTACCTACAGTTTGAGTAAAATGGTTTCTTTCTTGCTTTCAGATTACTTCCTGGTGTCACCTGAGAAAATACCTCTGTTCTCTAATGTTTGTGGAAAACAACCTTCTCCCAGTCTGTAAGAAGCTCACTTTAAAATAGAAAATAATATGTTCACCATGAGAGAAAATGGCACACAGGTTTTAATACAAACATACTGACTTCACTTACCATGCAGGGGACCATAACCCAAATTAAATGTGTTTATATCTTTCTCTCACTACATGTATGAATAAACAGCTGTACAAGTTCCAGAGGTGGAGAGTGGTTCAGTAGTGTATCAGTAAGGTTACTAGTAGTTTTATACCTTAGCATCTATTTTGTGCCTGCAGACGGGACATGCCAATCTGAGTTCTTCACAGTCACCTCAGGGGAGAGCATTTTTACCTATGATGTGGCGAGTTACTTAGGCTATTTTTTAATTTAGACCCATTGTTTTACATCTCGAAAGATTATTTATTCATTCTCAATATTTTTTAATTCTATCATTTGCTGTATGTCTTTGAACTAGCTCATGGATTTCAAGCACTATGCTTGTTATTAGTGGTGGCATATTTCTTTAATGTACAGCTGCAGTCTGTAATGTATAAAAGAAACTACCATTTAACTCACATGCGCAAGGAAATTGTCTGCCGCATGGAGACGTTGCATTGACATTTGAAGAAAGATGAAGCCCTCATGAGCGTTGTGCATTTTTTTTTCTTTTTTTATTGACAGATTTAGGAAATATCTGAGGGCAACATAACTCTTCATCCATAGCTGAGATTTCTAAGGGTTTGGGTATTTCAGCAAAGAAATATACCTGTGGGGATGCTGACTTGTCTGTATTTGCCTCAAATGCAAAATGGTGAAAAGGCAAACCTCTGTGAGAACAAATGTACAGTCTGCCAGAGACCAAGCATCACAGCTTCTTTGCTATGTTCCTCGTATCCTGGGTTCAGCTACAGCAGTCATTTTTTCTCCTTCTTAGTAGCTGGTGCAGTGCTGTGGTTTTGACTTTCAGCCTGGGAACAATGCTGATAACACTGATGTTTTCAGTTGTTGCTAAGTAATGTTTACTCCAACCAAGGACTTTCTCAGTCTCATGCTCTGCCAGGGAGGAGGGGAAGCCAGGAGGAAGCAGAGACAGGACACCTGACCCAAAGTGGCCAAAGGGGTATTCCATACCACAGCACATCATGCCCAGTATATAAAGTGGGGGGAGTTACCCGAAAGGCCCAGATCGCTGCTCGGGTCGGGCTGAGTATCAATTGGTGGGTGGTGAGCAATTGTGTCCTCTCCCCTTGTTATTTCCCTTGTCATTATCATTACTGGTAGCAGCAGTAGTGGTTTTGTATTATACCTTAGTTACTGGAGTGCTGTTATCTCAACCAGTGGGAGTTACATTCTTTTGATTCTCTTCCCCATCCCCCCGGGAGTGGGGGGACGAGAAAGAGAGGGGAGCGAGCAAGCGGCTGCGTGGTTCCAAGTTACCAGCTGGGCTTAAACCATGGCACCTAGCTACACAATTTACAGAGGAAACTCATGTAGATCTTTAGCAAAGTAGGCATTATGGGATCCTTGTAGAATAGTAGTGCTTTTAATGACAGCAAGAAGAAACAAGCACTCAATCAAATAAAAAAACACAATGGTTTTTATTTTGTTCAGTTACTCTGTATAACTGCTTACACAATCCTTCTTTCCTCTCTTTCATAGTCCGTAAGAATCTGAAGAATCTGTGCCTGAGAGATATTTTGAAGGATACTTCACTCTGTTCTATGAAAACTGGAAATATACTGTCCTTGTTTCAGCTGGGATAGGTTAATTTTCTTTCTAGTAGCTGGTACAGAGCAATGCTGATAACACACCAGTGTTGTAGTTGTTGCTCAGTAGTGCTTACCCTGATCAAGGACTTTTCAGTCTCTTACTCTACCAGTGAGGTGAGGCACAAGGACCTGGAAGGTAGCAGAGACAGGACACCTGACCCAAACTAGCCAAACAGGTATTCCATACCACAGCACATCATGCCCAGTATATAAACTGGGGGGAATTTGCCAGGAGACCCTGATCACTGCTTGGGGAAAAGGGCAGGTATTGGCCAGTAAGTGGTGAGCATATGCATTGCGCATCACTTATTTTATATTTTTTTATCATTATCCCCCCGCCCCCGCTTCTTTTTCTGTGCTATTGAATTGTTTTTATCTCAACCCATGAGTTTTACCTTTTTTCTGATTCTTTCCTCCATCCCACTGGAGGGGAGTGAGGGAATGACTCTGGTGTTTAGCTGCCTACCAGGTTAAACCACAATATATAGAAATGGAAGTGCAAGGATGCAGATCAAATCCCACCCCTCCAAAAAAAAAAAAACAATCAAACCCACTTTCCCCATCTATATGATATACACTATCAGGTGTACATAAAATGTATGGTGCATTTCATAGTAAGCATTTCCCAGGTAAGTTACTCACCTTTGAATTACCACCCAGGTATTATTAAAAAAAATAAGAATAAAAATCCAGAACTGAGTGGAATGGCTGTATTAATTGACTTCCTTATTAAAGGCATACTGTTTTCTTCCAGGTTCACCCTCTGTGTGATTCTGAACTGACCTATTTTCTCTAAATTGTGAGACCTTTATGACATGCCATGACTCAAAGTATCACAGCTCCACTTGCAAAAAGCAATGTTCATCCCTTGGGTGGATTGATTTTTGGTCTTGGCGGTAAGTCTGATAAAGATGGATTTCAAGACTCTTTTTGGATATTGGGTGTTGCAGGCACAATAATTCATAAGGTCAAAAGTATCTGACCTGGACTTTGTCTGGTATGTTTTCATGGTATACCACAATCTTTTATTTTTGTCTTTGTGAAAAGCTGTGCAATTCTTATTTTATTGCCAAAATAAATGTCATTAATAGAAATCAAGTAGAATAACATTTTTCTTTTATGTATATGCTTATTCTAAATGTATACAATGCACTTGACAGTTGAAGGATGATATATTGATTTCTTCTCTAGTTTTAACTGTAAAACTGCAAGGCAGCTGGCTGGCTAAACATCTGCAGATTCAAGATGGGTTGCCTCTATGACGGAAATTCATTTTCTCTTTCTCTCTGATGGGACTATTGTTCAGACAAAGTTAATAACATTCTATAGCAGCATATAAAATTTTTCAACGCTACTGTTCATCTCTCTCCAAGTGAAAATAAACTGTATTAAGGCAAAATCCCATTTATTTATATTCAGGATTAGATATTACTCACAAAATTGTATATCCATTTTCTTCACATTCCTGAGGATAAAAAGACTTTATAAAGAGTGCATTACAACAGTGCCTGTGAGATAATTATTAGGCTTTAGAGAAGGAGAGTGCAACTAATTTTAATTCTTAATTTCAGCAGACTGGTTGTAGGACAGAATATTTTGGGCTCTGTTTTGGTTTCTAAAACAATTTTGTCAAATGGATTTTGTCAAAAATCTCGAATTAGGATTCATCGTATCCAAATTTAGGTATCTAGTACAGACTCCCTTTCTGTTCCAAAGAGAGAGACCAGTGTTCTGGACAGTAACTCATACGGTCTTGGGCACAGTGAAACAAGCTACGTGGATTACATGTCTGCTGTAGTAAACATGGTTACTGTTGGTGTTGCAGCCTACTTTTCATGGATGCATGAATGAAGAAGGAATGAAACAGTGCTCTTCATTCTGTAGATCTCCAAATAACCTGTAGATAAGCAGTAACTTGATAACTGGTTGTGATAACTGATTGTCTTAATAGGATGTATTAGCCAGGGACAAAAGAGTGACTGTATCCATGTCTCCTCTGATCTTAAAATTCTGAACTCTTAATATTTCCCGTTTGGAAAAAAAAACCCAAAAACATAGTTCTACCTACTGCAAACACAACTGCTGCAATTCATGAGCAAGAACTGGTGTCAAAAACCCAACAGTCTTAGATTAAGTCAAATCCAAACAGTAAGAGCTGAAAACATCTACTGAAAATTAAGTCTTGATTGTGCTAGTCTAGGCTGGGTTCAAATGCTTTCCCAGCAGAGCAGTAAATAATGTGTGAACTTTATTATTCTAGTTTATTATTCTATTATTCTAGGAAATATTGATATTTCCTAGAATAAAAATGGTTCATTTGCAAAAACACAAGTCCATATCAGTTAATGCATTGTAAAGGAACTGTCAAGGGGAATCAGGAGATGGTCACAGGCATGCAGAAATCCTTACAAATATGGTACTGATTATTAGTTCATTTTGTATTGGAGAGACTAAAGGATATGTCAGAATCTTTATTTCAGATGTCATATGCATTTAAAAACTTAACACATCTTGTTTCCCTTTAGACTATTACTAGCTATTGAACCAACATTTATGTGGTGCTTGTGCTCATACACATACATACATTTTGTTGAAAACAGGATGGCATAAGTCAGCATTTCTTAGACCTTTACATTTATATGCAGTTATTATGTTCTCCCTCCTATTTCAGCCACTCTCACTCCAAGAATAAACCAGAATATATTGTCTATATTTCAAAGAAGGCAACATATAAAGATGTGGGTTCAGTTGCAAGAACAAATGTCTTAGATAGATACAGTTTTTCCCAAATAATACCACACCAAGAAACTCTGTTGTATCTACATTATCACAACAAGTGCAAAGGTCTTGCTGTTAGCTGTATTTCAAAAGTAAGTTTGCAAATTCCCAAATTTGCCTGTATTCTGTGTCAGATTTTGAAACTAGCATTGTTACAGTGAAAGAGAAACAGAAATTTGCCAACTACTGCTAATTAAGAAAAAAAGATCAAATTAACAGATTTTATCTGAAGACTTCTATCCTGAAAAATTTATTGGCTGTATTAGATTCTGTTTCCCTCAAAGCAGTGCAGGTCCCGTATCATCCTTGCATGACAATTTTTCATCTGTAGCAAGCCTGTCATTTTATAATTCTCAGGTTGAAGTTGTTTTCAATGTGAATGCTTTCTTATCCATCTGTCCAGTGCCGTCCCATGTGCCATTTTTGCTCTCCAGTGTCCTTGTAGCAGTGAACCAGCAGGTAGATGCGATCTCATTAGCCTAAAAGACTCTATAATGTCTTTTCTTATTTTGATCTATTTTCCATTTAAATTAAGGTTTGGGTTTGGGTTTTTTTCCTCTGTTTAGGGCCCTGCCAAACACTGGACTCAATTTTAACGTCCTGCTCAGTATCAACCAGGCCTATTTCCTTTTCTAGGTGAAGTCAATGCACACAGGCAAGTTGCAAGCTGAAAACGGAGCTCAATTTTCAACTTTAAGTATTTTTTGATCATCATTACAGTATAACTTTGTGTCTGTATGTTCTGCTTTCCTCTTTCTACCTTTTCATGTGAACATTTACACATGATTCTTAAAGGAACTTTAAAATACTTCATAAAGTAAAACTTGAATTTAGGAGGAAAATAATGTTGTTTTGATCACCAAAAAAAAAAAAAACAAACCAAAAAAATCCCCAGCATTAACTTTGAACCAGAGAATTTAAAATCCTTCGTTTAGATACTGCAGCTTTACCCTAGAAACAAAAGGATACTGTAAGTCACTTTCAGCACTGGAATTGGCAGTCTTAAAGCAGACCTCTTATATTCTTGACAACATGCAATAAAAAACATCAAATAGTACTGCAACTACACAGCAAGATATCATGTTTAAAAAAACTTGCAAAAAACTGAAAATAAAAACAGACTTTGAAAAATCTTTTTCTTTTGAAAGGTACTTTTTTTTTTCAGGCATAAGTTCTGCGTAACAGCTTCTAAGTGTAAGTCAGATATCACAGACTTCTCAAAAACTATGTGACCACAGCAAAAAAAATATGTGGTTTATTTCTAATTGATAATTAACATGCTTATGAATCCAGGCAAAGGTCTTCATTGTTCTGGTGCTCACCTGGTATTCCTGTTTTCTCCATACTTCTTACCGTATCAGAGAGGTTAATTTAAACTCTCCTCCTAAATTCATGTATTTGTGCCAGAGAGAACCATACCCTGTGAAGGAGGTTATGGGCAGGTGCTAAATTCCCCAGACTCCTGGACCTGGGAATTCCTCCTGCTGGGTGCTGGAGCCCGTCTGGGTGTGTTTGTTGTCCTGGCTTATGTTCCTGTTTGCACGTTAAACCAGGAGCAAGGTTGAATGTGTATCCCAGATAGACAGACAGACAGACAGACAGACACACACAGACACACTACCAGAAGTCACATAAAATATATGTACAGATAGCTAATTCACCTTCCTCCTCTACAAAAGGTCAGGATTGAGGTTCACTAGGGACAGCACACATGTCCACGCTGTCTAGATTCAGAAGCACATGCATATTCATGGATCACTACACTATCTGCACAGCTTCTCAGCCTAATGTCCAGACCTAGATCCTGGGCCCCTTACTCAGTATGCAAATTTACCACTCATCACTTGCTATTAGCTTGTGAATGGCACATATACTTTACAGAGGATTAAATTCACTGGGAAATGTAAACACACCCCAGACCATCCAGTTGATGACACACAGATCTATGAGCCTGATTTCTTGCTGATGCTTGGACACTGTAGTCCTCAGGCAAGATATAGAATGAGATTACACAGAGCAAAGCACTTAAGGATTTCATAAGCAGATTGCACAGACTGCAGTGATCAAGCACAAGGCATAGCCAGAGAATGGTAGCGATCTGCAACCTGCTTGCATGCAGTGGTCTTTTTAGTCCACTTTTTTTTTTTTCTTTCCAAAGTTTGTTCCTCCCTGATCAATTCGGATCATTCCCTCCCCTTCCCTGTCTTTGACCTTCCTCTCAGCCCCCTCAAATATCCCATAATACTCATGGTTATCCTTTTTCCCCATACTTACCAGTTACAAAACTCAGGTTGACCTCATTGAAAGCTCTTCCTAAGTGGTTCTTCTCACAGCTCTTCAGTCAGGGGCTGAAAAGCTCTAGTCTTACCTACTGCGTACTTATCACCTGCTTTTTAATGACTGAGTTTTCAGCCTGGAGAAGAAAGGCTCCAGGGAGACCTTACTGTGGCCTTTCAATATTTAAATGGGGCTTATAAGAAAGATGGGAACTGCTTTGCAGGGCCTGTAGCAATAGGACAAGGGGTAATGGATTTAAAATTAAAGAGGGTAGATTTAAACTAGATAAAAGGAAGAAATTTTTTATGCTGAGGCTGGTGAAACAATGGAAGTTTGCCCAGGGAGCTGGTAGATGTCCCATCCCTGGAAACATTCAAGGTCAAGTTGCACAGGGCTAGCAGGGGTATGGACTAGATGACCTTGAACCCAAACTATTCCATAATTCTATGATTTTATGACAGAGATTACAGAACTTGGTCACATTAATTCTCAGCTATGGAGGATTGTGGTTTTTTGCTACAAAAGCCAGAAAATTAAAAAAATAGTAATAGTGGTGGACTAATCATTCTGGCTTATAAACTATTAAAGTAAGTGGTCGTTTACTTTCAGTTGAACATTAATTTAAGTTAGAAATTACAATTAGTTTGGGTTTTTTTGCCATTGGATCCTAGCATGCCTCTTACTGATAGATAGGAAAGCTCACTTTGTTACAAGCATAATGCAGCTAAGTGCAAAGAGAAACTATTATGGATACATAATACATCCTCTGGTTGTCTACAAACAGCCCCAAATTTCCGATTTCAAAAAGTTGGCTACCCTGTAAAAAGTGTATTTTTAAGAATACTGTCAGAGTCCATCTACAAACCTAGTAACTGAAATAGTTGGAGTTGCACATATACAATCAAGTAGAGCTTACTTTTGGAGCTAAAATTTAGGAAATAATTCAGCTGGTGGACACCAGCAGACATAAATCAAATCCAGTACACAAAGTGTGTTAGCACAGCAGGGCTAAAAATGTTTTAAAAATTTGTTCCTGTCACTATGCAGATAAGAGTTGAGGAGTAGATTTGTTGATTAAGAAGGTTACAGTTTTTTTGCAGATTATCATACCGCTCTAATCAGTATTGCAACATTGAGTTCCCAAGGAAATTTGAATGAAACTGAAACCTACAGGAAAAACCATTTCAGATATGAGAAGGATTAAAGAAAAAAAAAAAAAAGAAAAGGCATTTTAATCACTATTTAGTCATCCGTTAAGATTGGATATTCAAAGTGAAAAGAAAAAAATCCTTTTCTAGCTATACTTTTATCTATGACAATGTTCCCTCAGATGCTTTGTTTCTTCTTTAAGAGTTTACATAACAATATATTTGATTTTATCGATATAATTGTGAAAGGCTGTAAAGTGTGCATTTGCTTTCCTGGCTGTTTTCACATTATCTAGCCAATAGTTTTGATTAGAATGGCCAAAATATTCAGGTGGTCATGATTAAGATTTTAGGGTTTTTTTCATTCTATTGGGATCTGACATGGGTAAAATGCCTTAATGCTTAGCAGCAGCACAAAACAGAAGTCCAGACTGAGGTGACAGGCACCAATTAACAATAACAAAGGAAGCCTTTAACACTGTTGTTAAGCCTTAGTCCATACCCTTCAACAATTTTCTGTCTAGTTTGAATATCTCACCAGAAGTCTAGAATACCCATATTTGTGGAATTAAAGACATACTGCAACCAAATTTCAAATAGCTTTAACTGGAAATGTTTCTAAAGCTGACAGAAAAAGTAACTGTCATGTGTCTGTCCTTATGAACTACTTTACTAACCTACTTTCTCTTATTATTTCATTTTAAAGATGTACAAAAATCATCAGGACCTTTACTTTCTAGTTTTGCATATGTTCTCCTGTCCAAAATGAACGTCCTCCCTTTCACCTTTTCTTATATGTGAACCTGATCTGGCTAAGAAAAATTATTTATACTCAAATTTTTCATTTACATTTAAATTAAGTCATTAAAACATAGACAAACTCATTATTGGCTTCAAAGGCAAGAAACGAATATTTTTTAGGGTGTCCTGGGTTCAGCGTCTGCAAAAAAAAGAGTGAGAGGATTATTTCACAGCAACCTCTTTAGTTCAGTGGTTGTAGAAAAGAACGGAGACTCAGTTGAGATAAAATAAACAAAACTTGCATGATTAGGTAAGCCTGCTAGAAAAAATGTTTCTCTGTTTTATTAGTAAGGACAGAAAGACCATAATAATTTTATTCAAACTGTGGGAAGATAACATTAAAGGTTCCGAGATAGTTGTTCCTCAGAGGTTCCAAGATAGTAATTCCTCAGAATGGGTTTAATTTCTGCCAGTCTTAATGACATTTTGAAAATACAGAAGTTCTTTAATCTGTTTCACCTGTAAATCCGTGATGAGTAGGAGGAATGTTGTATTTTCAACTTTAGACAACTGACATTTATGAGTCATAAAGATCTACAGGGGTTTTAGGATCAGAATTTAATCTCTTCTACGGGAAAAAATTGGGGGGAAAAACCCAAAACAAAAAATAGCCTCCACTGGCATGATTTTTTGAATCATTTTGGATATGTAAGTTGCGTTTCATACTGGGAATTCTCTTTCTATATTATACATTGCATTTTAAATATGGGCACAATTATCTCCTTTTACCTCTATATTGAAGTAGAGTTCACAGGCACGCTAGTAAAATTCTTGTACCTTGTATTTAACTAAATTTGAGAACCCTTATTTAATTTAAATAGAATACCATTGTAGAAAGATATGATAATTCTTTCACACATCAGTTTTCAAATCTATCCTTTAACAGATAAGAGCAATGAGTGCCTGAAAAGGCAGATGATTAATTCTTTTGTAAAAGAAAGAGTCTCTCACTATTAATTGGTGTCTCACTATTAAGTTGGTGTTGGGAGTAGAAAGGTTTCTAGAGAAATGGCAAAGACCCTGAGTTTGAAGAGAGAAATCCCAGACCTCCATGTTAGGACCATCAACACAGCAAGAGATTGATACAGAGTCAAGAATATTTGTTTAAACTAGGGCAAGCAAGCTGAAACATGTATCGAAGTTTTCCACTGCTTTGTGTTTTTGAAGATTTGTAAATCCAGCTGTCCATAGAACTGATGCTTTGAAGCAGAGTCCACTTAATCTACCTATGATTAAAGTCCCGCATCTGGTAGGGGCAATCCCAGACACAGCTACAGGTTGGGCAGAGAAGGACTTGGGGGTGTTGATCGATGAGAAACTGAACATGAGCTGGCTTCAGTGTGCACTTGCAGCCCAGAAAGCCAACCGTATCCTGGGCTGCATCAAAAGAAGTGTGACCAGCAGGTCAAAGGAGGTGATCCTGCCCCTCTACTCTGCTCTCGTGAGACCTCACTTGGAGTATTGTGTCCAGTTCTGGTGGCCTCAACATAAAAAGGACATGGAGCTGTTGGAGCAAGTCCGGATGAGGGCCACGAGGACGATAATGGGGCTGGAGCACGTCCCGTATGAAGACAGGCTGAGAAAGTTGGGGCTGTTCAGCCTGGAGAAGAGAAGGCTGCGTGGAGTCCTCATAGCAGCCTTCTAGGATCTGAAGGGGGCCTACAAGGATGCTGTGGAGGGACTCGTCATTAGGGACTGTAGTGGTAGGACAAGGGGGAATGGCTTCAAACTTAATCAGCTGCAGCATAGATCATATATTAGGCAGAAGTGCTTTACAGTGAGGGTGGTGAGGCACTGGAACAGGTTGCCGAAAGAAATGGTAAATGTTTCATCCCCGGTGGTGTTCAAGGCCAGGTTGGACAGAGCCTGGGGTGACATGGTTTAGTGTGAGGTGGCAGGAGGGTTGGAACTAGATGATCTTAAGGTCCTTTCCAACCCAAACCATTCTGATTCTATGATTCTATGAGCCATAAGACCCCCTGAGATTTTAAAATAAGCAAGACATGAGGACACTTTTATTGTTGTGAACAGTATTGCTCCAACGCAAGTATGTCTCAGAGGCTGATGCACTGCCACCTACTCTTGACATGTAAACTTTGCAATTACATGTACTATTTCTGAGAACACATGAAAAACAGCCAAGTAAATGCTCAGGGGCTTCAGCTCTACAAATAGGTGGATGTCAGATGCTTTATACCTTTGTAGTAAAAGCAGAGATCTTATTAGATTTTCCACTGAGAATCTAATCTTGCTTTTTTTGGAAGTCAATTAAAAATATCATTGATTTCTGAGAAAGCTTATTTAGTACTGAAATTATTTTTTGTAACTTGTATTTTTATGTCATCTCACCATACTTTCTTTAAAGTAATCCTAAAATTCTGTTAAGTACTTAAACTTATAAATTTATATTATATATATAATTACTTTTTGGTAGTTATTTTATCTCAGGTCTTTTCTGCAGAGGATTAATGTGTATTTCTTAAAGCATTATGCTAAAAATTCCTCATTACTACTTCCATTTTTTGATACTTAGTTATGATTTGAAGGTAGTTAGGAGGGTGGTGTAAAAACCTTTTAGCTTGACTCACTTTTTATCAGTTTTTTTACTTACTCTTTATCAAACTGACTGTTGTCAATCTGTCTCCAGCCTTGCTTTGTATATCCTGAAGGATTCATGTTTATCACATTCTGCCTATGAGGCCTACTTAGTATTTAGCAATAAAAGGTTCCACTGTCAGTTGCTTATAGCTTTCCCAATAATTTAACTCTCCAGGTTGATATTCTTTATGCTTGCCACAAAACTAGTATCTCCGGGAAAAAAATAAAATTGATTTGTTCACAAGTAGGTCTATCTGGCATGCCGATCATGTAAAAAAATACGTGGTATTAAACAATCTATCATAATTCACAGGAAGAGGAAAATTCATTCATATGTTTTTATACTCTATACAAATGTCAATTAGTGCCAAAAGCATTTAAGAACTGTAAGAATATAATTAAATGTATCAGTCTTGAAGTGTGCCTACAAAACTGTAGCCACAGAAATCCCTCAGAAGAAGGAGCACAAGCAGTCTACATCTTGAGAAGCTGGAGGTGGTATATGTAACCTTTTATTGTAATGTGGTATGTTTCTGAAAATGTACATGTTTATGTGTGTGGAATGTCAGTATGAGGAAATTCACTACTTTGAGGTTGGCCAAACTAGAATGCATTTCTAGTGAACGTCAATTTGAATACACTTTCCATTAAAGATATGATTTCCTCTTTGCCTTTCATGAGCTGAGGCAGAAATGGGACTCTATCTTGTAACAGATGACACTGCTCAGTGTTTAAGAGTATGGTGAAGCAAAGACAATTTAAAAAAATAAAAAATCTGATCTAGTTTTAGTGTTGCTGTTCTGGGTACTGAACACAGTTTATCCAGAACGCTGATGACTGATGTGCTCTCCTGAGGCATTTCTGCAAGTGTTGTGTGAACATACATTGAGAGATGATTTTTTACTATTCTAATATTCCTGGCATTGTTCATCTGGCATCTTGTTCTTTTTCTGTTCTTCTCCTGGCATTTTGACATTTTCTTCCAGAAAACATCAGCTATTTATTTTATCTACACACAGTATCAGTCAAAATCATTTATTACAGATGATGATTTAGTGGACTTGGTAGTCCTGAGGTAAAGGTTGGACTTAATGATCTCAAAGGTCTTTTCCAACCTAGTCAATTCTATGATTCTGTCATCTTATGTTAAAGTGCTATGGTTTGTGTGCACCCAAATAAGCCTCCTCTGTCCTTAATTCAACCAAGAATAAATGTTTGTTACCGTATAGTTCCAGGTGTTTTTAATCAATTTAGGCTTCATGTAGATAGTAATCAATGGTACTACACTTTGTCTAACACAATCTGAATTGCCACATAGGATGCTTTATATCAGAAAAGAGTTGAAATAAGAAAAAGCTGAAAAAAAGAACAGGGAAGTAAGGTTCATAAGTTAGTTCCACTATTAAACTAGATACTACAGGAATAGAGGGAAGCATAAATGTTAACAAGAATTTTAGGGATATTAATTACTTGTTGATTGCAAGGTTTTAGAGTATTAAAAGGTTCTCCAGAAATAGCATGAGTCATCCAGAATTAATATTATTCTTGGGACAATACTTCTACTAGTTTTGGTAGTGGGTAGCTGCAGAGGTGACTTCTGTGAGAAGATGTCAAAAACTGTCTCCATGTTTGACAGAGCCAATTCCAGCTACAGATGGACCTGCTGCTGGCCAAAGCTCAGCTAGTCAGTGACATTGGTAGTGTCTCTGTGATATCATATTTAAGAAAAGGTTAAATAGCCACGCAACAGCAACCCCGAGAGAGGAGTGAGAATATGTGAGGACAGCCCTGCAGACACCCAGGTCAGTGAAGAAGGGGAGGCGGTGGTCCAGGCGCTGGAGCAGAGATTCCCCTGCAGCCTGTGGTCATGAAGGACTGTCTCCCATGGGTGGGACCCCACACTGGAGCAAGGGAAGAACATGAGGAAGAAGCTGCAGGGACAATGTGTTATGAAATGACCACAGCCGCCGTTCCCTGACACCTGCTCTGCTCAGGGGAAGAAAAGTCATGAGTGAAGTGAATGTTAAGAAGGAGGGAGGGGCGAGGGGAAGGGACTTCTTATTTCTCACTATCTTGTTCTATTCTCCAAGTCCAGTTTGTTTTGCCCATGATGGTAATTGCTAAGTGATATCCCTGTCTTTATCTTGACCCACGGGCTTTTCATCATACTTCAGCTGAGGAGGGGAAGTGATAGAGTGGCTTGATGGGCACCTGAAGGACAGTGATCAACCCATTACACTCGTTCTCTGCATCTTCTTTCCTATACTGAAGGTTTCCTATATATGAAGGTTTCAAGACCCAACCATACAAAGCCCTGAGCAGCCTGATCCCTGTTTTGAGCAGAAGGTTGGACTAGAGATCTCCTGAGGTTCTTTCTGACCTGAATTATTCTCTGATTTTATGATTCTAAAAAAAAAGTGCAATCATGAAAGAGTGATTAAAAGATCAAGTTAAAGTTGAGGGTTTGGGGTTTTTTCAGGACAACAAAAGCTAATCAACAGTGAGTTTCTGCCTGCCTTTTCCAATATGCCGTGGTTAACTGAAATTATCTTTTTTTTCACAATAGTCCAAGTACTGTCAGATTTAGTGGTTTATGGACTGTGAGTAGGAGACCCATGGAAACCAGACTTCAATGCATTATGAACCAATTAACCTGTAAGAACATTGTGTACTGCTGAGTTCTGTGGTCAGAACTGAACAGAGATAACCTTAAAAAGCACACAACAGGCAAGGTCAGTGATCCACATGCTGTTCCCAATGTTGTCTTGATTTTATTTTTTTTTTACTTATAATTGCAACAAGTTAAATGAAGGGAAAATATCTCCAGTTTTTTCTTATTATTTCCTTAATAATGAGATACTGCATAACCAACTATTTAATTTCAACTGTTTAGATGTAAGTACTTTTCTCTAGGTGCAGTTGAGAAGAACAATTTTTTAAAAATCAATTAAAACTTTGGCAGCTTTACCCTTTTTCAATTTATAAAGCATTTCTTTGGCCCTGAACATTGTCTTTTCCTTTACTTTTGCATCAGCAGAGATCATGTAATTTCAACCAACAACGAATGACTAACACCATTTATTCTCATCTGCTGAGCAGTTCTTCAGCTTCATTCCTTTTGCTCATCAGCTGCAGTGAGCACAGCATGTTAGATAGATCTTTTTTCTCTGTGACACTTGAACAGCACTGAAGGGAGGGACAGATCTGCAGCCTTCATTTCGCATAAGCAGGTACAGCTGTTTTGTGGGATTTTTTTTCTCCTCAGTGGCAAAGTCACCTAGGCACTTACTCCAGTTGACACAACACTTTTGAAGAGGTTAGGGAAAAATGTAAAAATAATCATATGCAAGATTTTCTAATTTCTACATGTATTTACTATTCTCCAAACAGTAAATTCCCCTCTTTTCTAAGAGAAAAATACAGGTTTTATAGAACAGAAGAAAAATAGCTTTCCTTTCCCAAAAGCAGTTGTCTCCCACTATTAATTTTGCTGCATGTGTCCTGATTCCTTAGTTAGCAAGTCTCATACAGTTTTGCTATACCTCCTTTCACAATCTGACTTTTTCATGTCTAGGTACACCACTGTAGGTGTATGTGTCTAAGAAACACATATCTGTGTTCCACATGCCCTTTTTCTTTTCATTTACCTATGCCTGCAATGGTTTTTCAGATGCACCTTTTTCCCTTAAGAATAGCTCATTGAAGATAGAAGATGCTTAATGATGATTTATGGTTGCCTTCCAAAAGCTTAACAATCAATCTTTTGTGACCCCATTTCACAGCGCTGTGTGCAGTCCTCATGACCTTGCTAGTGTTTGTTTTCTCCTTTCAAAGAAGCATTTTCTTTAACACTGGCCACCCCATTGTAACCTCTAATCAATTTGTTATGGGAAATAAATTAGGAAAAGAAATCCTGAACCTCTGTGACAGTATTGATGGCCACTATGCCTTCCCATTCCTGTTTCAGTGTACATGTGTATTTTCTGTATATTTTTACAAGCCTACAAGAAAGGGAGGCAGTTGCTTTTGCTGATCCATGGTCTATTGACCATGATGTTAGTACCAGCATAAGCATGGCTCTGTGTTCTTTCAGTTGTAACAGAGTTTTAACTCTGTTCTGATAACTGTATGTGGTGGGAGATTCACAGGCAATGTGCTGTGTACCAGTTCTGATGCAGAGGACCACTGTTTTACATAACACATATAAAACATAGAGTATGATGTGATAAAATCCAAA
The DNA here is from genome assembly GCF_000696875.1 of Nestor notabilis. Taxonomy (NCBI): domain Eukaryota; kingdom Metazoa; phylum Chordata; class Aves; order Psittaciformes; family Psittacidae; genus Nestor; species Nestor notabilis. The sequence continues at coordinate 99,045 of NW_009921427.1, read as the reverse complement.
GTAATTATTCTTTCTCTCTGCCTAAAGGTTACGGTGGCAGTAAGATTACTGTACTTCCTCAAGGAAAAAATAAAAACAAAAAAGCAAACCAAAACAAACAAAAATGAATAAGCAAAAAAGTTGTCACCAACAAAGAAACAATGCAGTGTGTGATATTTAAGCTAAAATATAGCTGAAATACAGTTAATCTGTTAACATCGAACTACAAAACTGAAAGTGAGGAAACAAAGCAAAAGACTCCATGGATAGGGAAAGTTACCAGCTTGGCTACAGAGCTTGATATGAAGTCAGTGAGGTCAAGTATCAATTTTGCAGCAATGGCTCTTCCTTGATCAGAAAATCTAATGTGTGTGTGTGCTTTCAGGTAGTAGAACATACCAATAATGTTTTTTTATCTTTTAACTGTTGAGCCTCATGTAAGCAGAACATAAGAAATGACAAACAATGATTGCATTTGTTTTCTTGGCTATGTAATACGCATTTCAGTTTGTCTGAGGATTATTACTTTTCCATGTTCTGAAGTGTTTGCACTACTGGGGCAAGGCAGTTAGAAATTTAAGCCTTCCTGAAATTTCTCTGAAAGGGGCAGAGTGTGGAAAATTCAGGCAGTGGAAAAGTTAAAAGCTGCAGAAAAATGGATTGAATACAAACTTCCATAGATTATTTACAGGGCTGCATATACATCCCTTAGTTCACAAACATTGTGTTCTTTTAAAATATTTTTTAATAAATAGATGAATATTTATGTTAATAGTTACTTGATGTCTGATCTTTAAAACTACCATGTGCTTACATGATTTGTATTGAAACTGCAATCTGTTTCTAGTGGTGAAGTCTTATTATTTATCATTGTTTCCTACAGAAGAATTTAATATCTTTTGTCACTTCAGCACTACTGAAGCTTAAATTAACAATACGCATATATTTTTTTAACAGTGGATGAAAGGATGTTTATTATTTTTTAACATTATTTTTATTTTTTTAAACATAATTTTATAGAGGATATTGAACATGCAAGAATGTAATTTTCCTATGGCTTGGTACAAAAATGAGAAAAATTATCTATCTGGATACACATTCCTGGTGAAATTGACACTGGTTAAAGCTCATGTACATCATCAAACTCCAGTAAGGCCGTATAAGGCACTCCAAAGGTTCCCAAAACATGTCAAATATTGTTGCTACAAATCCTTTCTATGAATAACCAGGTCAAATTTGACCCTACTGCAACTGCATGAGGTTGTACAAGGTGGTTGGTGTACAAATAGTAAAAGAAAACTAGGTTAGAAATTATACTACCATCGGAGTAACCAACCACTCAGCAAGCCTGTGAATTTTACAGATATTTTGTATTGATATGAAGCAGAGCGTAGAGAAGCAAAATTCAGTGATTCTATGTTTTTTGGAACTGAACACAGTAGTGTTCTAATATGAAATATTTTATTTCAGTGGTTTGGTAGATATTATGCTCCCCCACAGATACAAATTCTTTTCATGTACAGGCAAGCATTTCATACAATTTACATAAGAATGGTTTAAAGATAAAAAGTAATATTCATTAGTGAGTCTTAGAGCCTTCTTTCTTACACATTCCTGGAGCAACTTGTTTTTCCCCCATCTCTACATATTCAGTGCAACATAAAAAAAAAAAAAAGCACAATTCTAGTGCTAGCACTTAATTCTTTAGAAAACAATATCCTTGGGAAACTCATGCAGACTTTTGTAACTTGTTCCATTAGAAGCAGAATATGAATCCCTGACATCTCTGACATAATACAGAAATCTAGTGGAGTATATACTTTGCATATGTATTCTCTTCTCTGTGTATTTATACTTGCACAAGCACATACACAGAAATGAATCTATATATCAATAAAAACCAAATGATATAATCAGTTTATATAAAAATCCATATACTAGTAACACTGCTAATAAACTGCGGAATATGAGTTACCAGTCCTTTTGGCATTTCTCTTAGCTCTCTGAACATTTGAATGTATTTACAATACCTTTCATTCTTTTGATATTGATATAATATTCCCAAAATGGCACACACTGGGAGAATATGAAAAATTTGGCCTGTCAAGGTAACACTGATAATTTAACATAGTTATTTAATACAACAAGGAGTAACAGCTTTAAACTGAAAAATCATAGATTTAGATTAGATACTAGGAAGAAATTCTTTACTGTGAAGGCTGGCAAGACACTGGAACAGTTTGACCAGAGAAGTTGTGGCTGCCCCATCCTTGGAAGTGCATGGTTGGATGAGGCTTTGAGCAAACTGGTCTAGTGGAAAGTGTTCCTGCCCATGGCAGGGAGGTTGAAACTAGATTATATTTAAGGTTCCTTCCAACCAAAACCATTCAATGATTCTATGTCCTAAGAATATTGCTGATGATGACCAAAATACAAAAATGTCAGTAGAGAGGGAACTAAAAACAAGAGAAAGCAAAAAGGCTAGTGAGAGTCCTAAGTTTTAGTCGTATGTTAGATATCAAGAGAAAGCAAAAAGGCTAGTGATAGTCCTAAGTTTTAGTCGTATGTTAGATATCTCAGGTATAAATTTTAGAACAAATCAGTTACTTATCATACTTCAGAGATATCCAAATAATATAGAATTTATCTGTAGAAAGTATTTGCAAAAAAGAGCCCTTCGAATATTTTTCAACTTGAATACTGATACTGTTGGAGCCACTTGAGCCACGTAAATTGCCACTGATTCATATTGCCCAACCACTGTGGTGTGCATGAATTCAATCCTGCTGCCAGATTTTATGTGCATCTGTGAATAGATTCTGTGTTATATCTGGGACCCAATAATGCAGTTGTAAGTGATTCTTCAAAATCAATATGAAATATAGGTTTGATTATTCTCTGAGATGTGACTTAATTATTTAATCTAGAAAGATGGATAAAATTAAAGAGGAGAAATAGGAAATGAAAAAATATGTAATTTACTAGAAGTGAAGATTGCTGTATATTGTTTCATAGGAAACTTCTTGAACTTCTTATTATCATTTTACACATTCGCAAAAGGAAATAGGAAATAAATTCATCCCTTGCTTATTTCCATAGGTTATTAAACCCTGTATCATGACAACCTTTATCTTTTTTTTTTTTTTTGAGTACAAATTATTTCTGCAGATATAACTGACACACGTAAGTTATTGCAAATATAGATTGCCATCAATTTCAGAAAAAACCCAACCAGAAGCATAGGGATGCTGGTTAGAGACAAAGTAAATCCCATGCTTTAATCCATAGCCTAAGGTTAAGACAAGTGACTCTGCTTCCCGGAAGGATTCTTCTGCTTAAACTGTTTGCTTAGCTTCTGTTTATAGATCTTCCCTATCAGTAAAATATGGACAGCAGTGTTTCACAGGGGTAATTGCATCTATTCCATTCACACAGAATCAGAAGCTGACTTCTGTGTTTTAAATAACTGTGCTGAGTGTCTATATAATCCCTTTCTTATACATGGCAAGGTGTTAGCAGGATAACTGCAGTAAAAAAATGGGAGCTGTTTAGACACCATGATCAAGCACGCCATGTAAACACAGATAGGTCAGGGTCCAGGTTTTTTTTGGAATTCAGAAGTTGCTGAGGAAAACCCAACAACAGCATTCTTGATACCGCAATCCAAACATAAAAGCTTTAAAAAAGTTTACATTAAAATAATTCAAAGAATTAAGGATGTGGGTAACCTAATAAGTATGTTCAGAAAAATAGACAACCCCTAATATAAACCAAGTAGTACAAATTGTACAAATTGCACTGAAAAATTAAGACTGATGATTGTAAATTTTTTTTTTTTCCCTTAAAGATAGCAAACAGGAAAACATGTGGCTGGAAACAAAAATTTCAGGAGTCAATAATTTTATGGAATGAATAATTGATTTTCTTAGAAAAATAGACAATATGAAGTTTGCTTATTTTGGATTCAGTTTTGAATATTTTTCTGCAAGAGCTGTCAATTAAAAGTTATTGTCACTTACTTTTCATTCCATGAGAGAGAGACTTACTTTCAATCAAATCTAAGAAAAAAACCTTTTTTGTTTTCCTGTTAAAAATACATAAAATCCTACAGATGGGAATACTACAATATGAAATAAAGGAAAATGTGAGACTTTAAAATTAAATTTTATTACTGACTGTATTAAGGTGCAAACTTAATTTATGAATGCAGTATGATTTCTTTGTTTAAGCAAAGCTTGTTTTTTGTGTTTACAGCAGATCAGAAGTTTTTGCCATTAAATATTCCATGAAAAAGAGCAGGGATTTGTAGCAGGACCTCCCATACTATTCAAGAGCAAGGCTTATGAGCAGAGGCTGAAGTCACTTGGTTTGTTCAGTTTGGAGAAGTCTGAGGAAGTCTCTCATCATGAGGTCTGATGACTGACCTCATGGCAGTCTACAGCATCCTCAAGGGGGGCAGCAGACAGGGAGATACTGATCTCCTCTCTTTGGTAACAAGCAATAGGAAACAAGGAAATGGAATGAAGCTGCATCAGGAAAAGTTCAGACTGGACATGAGGAAAATGTTTTTCACTGACAGGGTGTTCAGTCACTGAAACAGGCTTCCCAGGGAAGTGGTCGCATGGCATCAAGCCTGTCAAAGCTTGAGAAGCATCTGAACGATGTTTAGTCATACGATTTGGTTTTAATTAACCCTGCGAGGAGCAGAGAGTTGGACTTGATGATCCTTATTGGGTCCTTTCCAACACAAGATCTTATATGATTCTACCAGTGATCTTTGAATTTGAGTGTACAGGTGTTTTTCTCTTTTCTTAAAGTTTCCAAAAGGATTCCCCAAGGATAGGGAAAAACAGATACCAGAACTCGAAATATTATTATGTTCTTGGAAATCCATATGCCTCCTTCAATTCTATACATAGGCCTAACACTCCAGGTTTGGATAAACAGAATTCTTCAGTGACAAAATTTAAGTTCCTAATTATGTAATTTAAAGCTATGTAGAAATTCTTGAGCTAATCACAGAAACAGTAGGTTCAGCTGATATAGGCATTCTCAGTTTTCCTCTCTACACTTGCTGGGTAAATTCAGAGCTCAACCCCAGGTCCCAGTTTCCTGACTACCTCCTTGGCTCATGCTGAGGGAAGTATATACCTACAGACATAACAGACAAGCCTGCACCAGCTCCAAATGCATCTTCAAATGCCCTTACACACTCTTGCAACATACCTCATAGCTTGATACCCTCACGTTCATTCCATAAAAAGTGTCTTAAACTGGCATCTATTCTTCGTACACTTCATTTTGGACTGGAGGGACTCACCTTGAACAGAGTGCATTTTTCTTACTATGCCTGTTGGCCTGAGGGTCAGATGTGTCATCTTGATGTATAGTCTGTGTTGACATAACCTAAAGGACTAGCAAGAAGGGGAAAATGAATCTCAATTCAGCATCACTGCTTTTAGTACTAAAGCTCACTTACTTATGACCAGTTGTCTCTGCACAGCACTGTACTGCTAAAATACAGCAGTGGGCTGACAGAAATATCAGATGAAGCCATAATTAAGCAAAGCATTTCAGCATTCCATTTGCTGAGCTAAGGACTCAATATTATAATGCTATGACAGACGGTCATATCTTGCAAAAAGCTCATGTTTCCTTAGATCAGTCAAGCTCTTACTAACTCAGATACTAATGACACTTCTTGAAATAGCTGAACTATGGTTATGCAGAGATAGTAGTTCTGGGGTTTTTTCTAATAACTGACCAGAAAAATACAGACTTTTTTACTTTTCCTCATTGATGACATTTTTAAACCCAATTTTGTTCTATTTCAGAGAGCCCTCTGGACCTGTTAAACTTATTCATGAGCTGCTCTGCACACGCTATTTATTCCACTATGCTGAAGTAGGTTGTGTATCTTTAAATGATAAGCTTATGGATACACTGGATGTAACTGATGTAAAAACAACAACCAACCAACCAAACAAAACCCCCATAAGAGGTAGAAAAGAAAATAAAGATTAACAGTGAAATCTAAATGATTCAGCTCCTACACAGCTGCCTTGAATGTATGTCAGGGAGAAATAATTAATCAGATCAAAAGAAAATCCTTTCTAGAATGATTAGCTTTTCTTTTTTTCTTTTTATATCGCCTATAACATGACTAGTTCTATCATTATTTTTGTAGGTAAAAGCATAAAACATACAATGCATTGTGTTATGAAGGTGTATGAAAAGCAAAGGCTTAAAATTTTTTATGTCATCCAAAAATGAAATCAATAATAATGAATACCAATGCTAAGGAATAAGTAATTTGAGACTTGCTAGAAACAAGAAGAAAAAAAGAAGTAAAAAAATGCCAAAACCCTGTTAGTATGAAAAGAACCAATTCTGAAGGGGGAAAAAAGTAGTCTCAGTTCAATACTGAATGTTACTAAAGTAAAAGCCACCAACGTGGATAATTAACAGTGCTCAGAATCACCTTCTCCGAACATACCTTTTGTTTTAGTTTTATAAAATAGCAGACAGAGCTTTATATAATACTTCTATCTCCAGAAGGTTCCTTTAGAAAATATTAATAGATGTTCCAGTACTCTTCACTGTTTATACGTAAGCTGTCATTCTTCAGAACAGAAACAAAGAGCTGCATAATGCAGTCATAGAAACATAGGCTTCAAAGTGTCTTCAGGAGATTATTTGGTCTAGGTTACAGCTCAGAGGCATAACCAAATGGGTCTAGACCAGGTCTGACAAAATGCTATTGTCATTGTTTGAATATGTCTGTTTTAAATAAGGCCTAATGTTGTGAATTAAACAATCTCCCTAGGTAATGTGTTTAACTATGATTTCCTAATGTATATCAAGTATATTTTGAATTAATTTAAGCTCATTATTTTTCATTAAATATTTTTATTTTTATGCATGTCTACCTTTGGTAGATATAAAGAACTACTTTCACTATCTGTTTTGAAAGAAGCTTTTTCGTATTTTTGAAGATTATAATTGTGTTCTTAAATCCTTTTCCCAGTCCTTCATTGGTGATCTTTTCTATACCCCTTTTAGCAGAAGAACAACGTTCGTTGCACATAATATTTACCATTAGTTTTAAAAACCTCTCAGGGAGTTTGCATGTTCATAATTCATTTGGGTGAAAAAAATCAGCCCTCTACAAAATGTTGATAACTTAGTTAAGAGATCAGATTATGTCCTTTTTATCACAGTTCATAGTTTGAGACAGGCAAAACTGACACTTGATGAGAGACTGAAAGAGAAGAGAAAATATATCTTTAGTACCAAAATGATTCATTATCACTCCTCCATGACAAGCAATGCATCTTAAATAGAAACATCAAATTTTGACCTTGTCTCTACATCATATAGCAATAATTCAGCTAACTATTCAAGTGACTTTCCCATCTTTTTTACTAGTAGGATAAATTGGCAAATATGGAGTATTACTCTAACTGCTATGAACTACAGATGTAACATCTGGCTCTGATTTGTGTAACAGGTGATTATAAAATGTTTTTTCTTTGAGTAAATGCATTTAAATGCATTTAAAGTGTACAGTTGCTGGAATTAGTTACTTAGCTGCACATCATTGACAAATGTTTCGGTAGAATTTCATTGTGAATTGTTCACAAAGAACATGCAGAAATATTTGCTAACATACTACGGCTACAACTATGTTAACAAACAAGGCGACATCAGGGTCTGTCCTCTCAGGTTAATTACATTTCTTTGCTGCTAGTAAAATCTGCATTCATTAAGATACAGTGGTAAAAGACTTTTTTTTTTTTTTTTTTTTTTAATCATAAGAATTCGTTCCACCTACATACATTTTGGTATCCAAAATTGCTAAATAGACTTTTCCTAGATGCATTTTGATATTAGCTTGAATAACTTCTGTTTCAGTTGCAAATATATTCAGTGACTATCTTTCAAGGTGGCTGTAGTTTTTGGACTTTTTTTCCAAACAAATACACATGGACTGGTTTATACCTAAATTAAAAATACTGCTTTTTTAAAAAAAAAAAGTAATTGTACTACAATAACAGATACCTAGAGAGAAACAGCAAGTATTCCAGAAAACTGTATGCTGCAGTAGTAATCAGCTTTACAGTTATGTTAATTTCTCACAATATAAACCATGACAGGGTACCTCTAGAAGAAAGAATCTTTTATTTGGTAAAATGCCAAATTACATATTTAGAGAAAACATTGTGATCGAAACACATGATTCATGTGCATCGTATGATTCACATTCATTATTATGATTCAACACATTGAATGCTTTCTAATAATACTGATCTTAATTACTGAATATTTTAAATATACATATTTTTTTATATAGAGAGAGTTTTAAAGTGTGTATTTATAGGATTTATAGTATTTATAGGCACACAAACCAACATCTGGTTTTATAGTGCAAATCAATAGTTCTAAAACGTCTCACTAAAGGTTTCTGCATGAGCTGGCTCAAACCTTTGCTGTGCAAGTTACATTCAAGTTCACGTAAATTTATCTCCTTTTTACTTCTCCACAGGCTTGTTCAACCAGATGCTGAATTCAGTGGCTTATACCATCTATTACATTGGAGTCCATGTCTTCCCTCAACAGCAAAACTCTCCTGATATCCACACTGTAAATATCCAAGTTCATGTTGAAAGGCTTCCTCATACTATAATCCAGAGACTGTTCAGCAACTTGGACTGCATCTACACTACTAAAGAAAAAGGGCAGACACAGGGCTAAGGACTGGTATGTGATTTTCCTTATCACTGAATAGCTTCATCAAAAAATGTCTGGGTTTTGGCTTGGCAATAAACTCCATCCTACCCTGTCCCTGATCATGACTAGTGTTAGCCAACAGCTTTTCCCAACAGGCAGCTTGAGCAGGACTGCACGGTTTTACAGAAGAATGGAGATATTAGCTGCATTAGCAGAAACCCTGTACTTGGAAACTCTGTGTACTGTCGTCTTCTGATACGGATTTAGCAGAGAAATAGTCAGACATCACTGATATCTGAGTTCCAGCATTCATTTTGCCGACAAAGCTTGAGTTATGTCTGGGCTGCAACCAACACTGTGGACAAAGAATGTGAGGAGGGTCATGGCCCTCAGCCTAGTCTTCGGATCTTCACTTGGTGATGGAAGTATTGCCAAGGGTTCCTTTGTTGACTTTAATGGATTTTTTTCAGAACCTCCAATTCTCAGAATCTTACAGGACTGCTGTCAAATGTGGTAAAAATGTTTCCAAAACAAGACAGAAAACACTGAAACAAGCTCTTAGAGGCCACTGGATTTATTTTGCTTTCAGTGTTTAAAAGCTATCGGTTTTGTCTTGGATTTAAAAACTGGTAACCCATGAATTAAGTCTATCTGAAGCTGTTCAGCTACTTTACTTGAAATAGAGGCACTTATCTGCAATGGAGGAGATATCAGTGACATTAAAAGCAACAAAGAGTTAATTACCATGATTCAAATTTGAAAAAAACCCAAGCATATTTGTAACCAAGACTTATTTGTACATTTCTGGTAATGTAACACTTCCGTTTAAAACTGCTGTATGATTTAGTCTATTTTAACCCTAGAAATTCCTAGTGCCCACCAAAAGGTAAATATTCAGCTCTGTTGGCACCCCTTGATTAGAGGCAGTTAGCACACCACAGAATTGCCAGCCTGAAAATTGTACTGCAGCCTGGGTACATTGTGTTTCTTTATGGCTGAAGTGAAATGATCCCCTCCTCACTAGTATGGATGATTAGTGCTCCCATTTATTTTTTAGTGTTTTGGGATGGGCAGCCTTTTCTGCAGAATTATAGATTCTTGTAACATTTCTGTCCTCATATTTGCTGTAAGGATATAATTAAGCTGTATTTTCATTTCAATTCTGACAGATAATCAGTTATGAGTGCTTCCATCTAGAAGAGTGCCTTGACATTATCTGGATTTTTTACTTTGATTTAAAATAATAATAATTTTCTGTGTCCTAAAATTCCCCGCTGCCTTTCGTATCCCATTCCTCACAAGGAAGTAGTAACTTACAAGAGTACCATTAGGAGAATCAGCAAGTCCAACTTTTACATTTACTACGCTTCTAGCTCAGAGACACAATCTGACATCATGATAGATGAGTCACAGTTTTCTCCATTTGATGATGAGATTCTATGAAATGATACAAAACTGCTTTGGTCTGGTTAACCAAGGCCTTACTATTTTGCCTAAAATCCACTCATATTGCTATAGATCTATTTGGCATACATTTAAGATTTGCAAGGATTCACATTTAGAATCTGAAATTTGCTTGAAAGTAGTTCAGTAATTATGTAATAATAGATTTGCAATTATTACTCAGAGTTGAGAGTTCAGTCAGCTTTATCTGACCCCACTTGGAGTACTGTGTGCAGTTCTGGTATCCTCAACATAAGAAGGACATGAGGAGGAAAAGGAGGAAATCCACAGGAGGGTCATGAGGATGATCAGAGGCTGGAGCACCTCCCATATGAAGACAGGCTGAGGAATTTGGGACTGTTCAGCCTGGAGAAGAGAAGCTGCGTGGAGACCTCAGAGCAGCATTCCCATATCTGAGGGGGGCCTATAAGGGTGCTGAGGAGGGACTCTTCATCCAGAACTGCAGCTGCAGGACAAGGTGTAATGGGTTCAACTTAAAACAGGGGAAGTTCAGGTTAGATCTAAGGAAGAAGTTATTTACAGTGAGGGTAGTGAGGCACTGGAATGGGTTGCCCGAAGAAGCTGTGAATGCTCTATCCCTGGCAGTGTTCAAGGGCAGGTTGGACAGAGCCTTGGGCAACATGGTCTAGGGTGAGGCATCCCTGTTTATGGCAGGGAGGTTGGAACTAAATGATCTTAAAGTCCTTTCCAACCTTTAATCTTCTATGATTCTATGTTCGCGAACAAAAAGAAATGGTCTTCCTCTTGCATTTTTAAAACTTTGTCTTCCTTATTCCACTGCTGGAGAAAATAGCTCATTCAATAAAATCAGTTCATCATACTCTAGAATTCTTGAAGTCCAGCCAGTGTCTCTCTAGAACATAGGAAAAATTCTAGTTCTTCTGGAGGATAAGCATCTAGATCTACAAAGGTCTCTCTAGTTTGGTTAATCTATACTGATTATTTAGTTAATATACTTACATTGCAAACCATTATTTTTATGCTGAGTGTCCATATTCCCAATCAAACAATGCTATCAAGTTCCTTTCTTTTCCTACCTCAAAGATTTTGGTTTTTCATCTGACAACATTATACTACTGCCATGATCTTCTGGAATAGTGCTTCATTAATCATTCTGTTCTAATACTACTTGTCTTTTTTTATCTTGTCATTTCATCACTGCTGTATCTTATAAAATTTTGCCTTGCAAATAGTTTTGTATGCATGTTATCACATCTATTTGAGTTTCCTTCTAAGACATCTTACTCATCCAGCATTCCTAATGCATCTACTTCTTATCTCGTGATGTAAGATTAATGGCAGATTGTGTTGCACATGAATTATAAAGACTCTGAGTATGTGCAGCACACAAAAAGCCAGACTGAATCACATGAAACTACACATAACCTGTTCCAAATAATATCCTGGATATTTTTTGCTGCAAAGCTGAAAGCAAACATGCTGGAAGCAAGTGTTTTAAGTAAAAGGGCTGGAAGCAGTAATATTTATTTGTGAATTGTTTATTTAGGAAAAAGCTCTTTGCCTGCTTTTTCTGCCTGCATGACCTTGAAGATAATGTGGAAAAATGTATACCTTATTTCTAAGATATATTATTTTAGTAACCATTTTTTTCAGAATAAGTGAACAGTTTACACTAAACATAAGAAAATTGAGACAGTATTTCCATGAACAGTCACTTCTTAAAAATCTGTGGATGGTATTAACCTGAAATTCATTACTAAACCGTATTAATCTGAAATGCATTACTAAAGATTCTCACATTTTGTGTGCCCTAGAAACTTCACATACAAAACTGAACTCAGCTCTGCCTTAATTGGAATTATTATAGGGATGGATTTACCTTCTGCAGTTTGATGTTTGAGCTTTTTTCACCTTGAAATCGTAACCTTGTGCATTTCTTCTTTCACTCAATAGGGCTTGTATTGGATAGCTCTTTTAAGTGAAAATGAAACCTCTTTCCTTTCCCAGTGTACAGCCATTTGAATAGCAATTGAAACAGGAAAACCTGGGAACATGGCTGGGTCAGTCTAATGGTCAAAACCACTTTAGAGGAAGAAATATTTTTTCCCACCTTCTTAGAGGAGGTAGACTTCTGCATTCAAGTATTCATTGTAGGAAGTGAAGCAGAGGAAAGAACTATTGTGAGGCTGGTCATGCAGTTCCCAAGAGAATGGATGGAACAGCCGATGTTAGGCTATGCTGAAATTAGATGTGTTTTTTGATTAAACCACATTGCATCAAGCATTGTGCCTCTTAGTGAGATAAGGAAGAAATTCCATTGAGAATATATGATGTCTAAAGTGTCAAGCTTCTTAGCAGAGTTAAAAAAAAAAAAAAAAAGGAGAGAGCTAAATATAAAAAAAACCAGTAATTGGAAAATTTTGGAAAATTCAGTATGACTGAAATCCTAAATATCCCCTATGTAATTAATGTTTTTGTACCTTTGTTATTTTAAGATTTTAAATCTACTTGACAATGTAGCTGCATCACATACTGTGCTCTTACAGTCTATTTTTTTAAGACTGTCAAATAAGAATCATATTTCTTTGTATCAGGTATGTTTTCGGAGTTCAAGCTCATTAAGATTTCTAATATTTTCCATTCAGAAAATAAAACAGACTCATTCTAACACCCTCTCTAGCCATCAAAATCTTCCTGTTTCTATTCACTGGCACAGATTAAAGCCTCAAATAGGTCTGTTCAGTGGAACTACGCAGTTTATGCTTATAGAACTTGCTGCTGGAGCAATTCTAGTTGCCCATGTTCTAAATTAATCTTCATTATTTTTGAATAGAAAGGGGAGAGGAAAGACACAGCAAGAACATTCTGCCTCTAACCCAGGACTATATTTACCTGTACTATAGCTATGTTGCTTTGCCTCTCCTGCTCACTTTCAGTGTTTTCTTCCCATTTTATACATACTCATAGCTGTTCTGTGTTCTTCCTTTTCCCAGCATGACTTGCTTCTGACATTTCTGTCTGACACATTCTCCTCACATGCATGTGCATCATTTCCCACATGTGGTATCACAACCTAATCTCAGAAGCTATATTATTATTTATATTTCCTGTCATGCTTATGGAATTCATTATGGGGGTGTAATTCTCTGTTCATACTACTTCACCAGTAACAGAGTAACTTTGCTGACAGAAATGGTGTTTTTCCTCTGTCATACTAATCTAAATACATTTAAAACTTTTTTGACCTTTTTCTCTGAACTCCTCACCTGGTTTGTGTGGACAAAATCATAGTGAGCACAGAGAGCTAGGTTTAAAAATGCAGCATAACTCCGCAAATCTATAGTTTTCCAGGCTATATTCCATGGTAGTTGACGACAGGACCTTATTTTATTTTTTTTAAAGAAAGAGTGAAGAACAAAGACAGAAAATATATGTTTTTTCTTGCAATTATTCCCTCTTAAACAATAACACTTATTCCCCAGAGTACTATAAAGGTGTTAAGTTCCACCTCTACAAATGTGCACAAGAAATACAGCTGTTGGGTGTGCAGACATAAACCCTATTTACGGCAAACAAACCCAACAACTTGCTGTTATCAAGATGAGGTGGTCATACCCTCTTGTTCCATCTATTTATCTGCTGCTTTTAGTTGCACTCATTCATTTTGCTAGACCCCTAAGTGAGCTAGTTAAACTTACATGGCCAGAGGAAAATAAAACAGGAAAAATGTGAGCAGCTTTCTTTTTGATTCAAATGAAACTGAAGTCTTCAGCAGAAGGGAGTTGCTGGGACTTGAAATTTGAGGTGCTGAAAGAGATGAGGTGCCCAAACAGTGAGCTGTTAGCTTGAGTCAGCTGCTTCTAGGAGCAGCTCTCAAGACTACAGTATATAAAAACCGGTAATATATCTCTTAGTGTTAAGGGCTTAATTAATCATTTATATTAGATCAAATTAAACACGGTCATGAAAGGGTCACTGTGTCTCATTCCTGTCTCACTCTTAGACTTGAATGTCCAGGAGACATGTTCCTTCCTATTCAGGAATCACACTTCCAAGTTTGTTTTGTCTATGCCATTTGTATAAAAAACTCAAAGGTGCCAGTGATTCTGACAAAGCATGTCCTGAAAAGGATCTTCCTTTTCTATAAAGCATCTATGAAGCGGATGCCAGAATCTGAGTTTCTTTTGCTCCATTTTGAGATATCAACCCCAATCTGCTGGCAGCAAACTCTGTCTACCAGGTAGTAAAGTCTCATTCCTTCAACAGAACTGCTGTTAAGTAGTATAACGGGTAGTCCTTTTGGGCTGGTTGTAGAACAGCATCTAGGCCTGGTTCTTAGTATATATTTTATGTGGATGTTACTGTTTTGACTGTTTCCAGTTTCTGACAACAGGTAAATGGAGAGTCGGAGGATCCAAACTGTGGATTAAAAATTACAGGCATTTTATATATTAGCATTGCTTATTATCTGGAAATGTTTGATAGAATTTAAAAAGCAGAGAGATCTAAGCAGGAATAAAAGAACAAAATAGGGATTTCAGGTAACAGTGTTTCTTATGGGACCTTGGTAGCAATTTCAAAGTGATATCTGGGAAAAGGGAAAAAGAAAAAATCACAATTATCTTTTTATACATTTAACACCAAAAGAAAAACCAACAAAAAACCCAAATCCAAAAAATGAACAGAATTTTCTTTCTTTCTTTTTTTTTTTTTTTTTTTTTATATAGTGTTCCCTTTGAAGATTTTCAAGTATGTAAAAAAATATATATCGTGAGCAGCTTTGGAATAGGGTAAAGCTTATTAGCTTAAATACCTCAGGAAAGTCAAAGTGACTCTAAAGCAAGAAGTGAGCTATTCACCTTTTGTTTGATAATTGTAAGCAACTGTATTCTTGAATTTAAACATTATTTGAAGGGAAAGCTAAGTATGGCTTTTATAGGCCAAATAACAATTGAAAAAACAGACAGGTTTTCAGGGTTTCAAATCTTTCTTCAAGGTCTTGTGTCCTCAATGTCTTCTTGTAAAAGCCCTACACATATTCTCATGCCGAGAAGCCTTAAACATGAATATTAGTGAAGACTATCACTCTTCCCACTCATAAGCATTTGCCCAACTAGTGATTAAATTCAATATGACAAGGGTCAGATTTTTATTTCTTTTCAGATTCTATCGACTGCAATTTAAAATCAGTGAAGATGGTTAACATTTTTATTTCCCGAGGCAGCCAAAAATCTTTTTATCCTCTGGAATGTCTTTAACCTTG
This sequence comes from Nestor notabilis, assembly GCF_000696875.1. Taxonomy (NCBI): domain Eukaryota; kingdom Metazoa; phylum Chordata; class Aves; order Psittaciformes; family Psittacidae; genus Nestor; species Nestor notabilis. The sequence goes on along the minus strand of NW_009921427.1, from coordinate 83,648 downwards.
AAGTCTTACACTTTTTTTAACCTTGAAGTCCCTGCACTTTTGATGGCCTAATTAGCAACCCATTCTAAATGCCTAAAGTGACCATTAGGGCAATAGGTTAACATAGGGATTTCTGTCTTTCAGCCTCTTTGGGTAAACTTTAGGAAATCTTTAGCTTGTCAGCTGTGTTTGCATTATCAACTAAACACATTCTTTGGCATTATGATTCAAAATGTCACCCAAATAGTCTGAAAATTATATTTGAAAAAATTAAAGAGCAGACAGTTATTGAATTAAATGAAAGGTCAAGAGGCATTACCTTAAGGTTTTTTGGGTTTTTTTTTCCTTTTTTATTAATGAATTCCTAGACAGTCTTAGAACTACAGACAGGTAGCAGGGCAAAAGGACTTTGCAGAAACCAAATATAGCCAGATTGCATCAGCTAAATAGGAACTGAGGGGCATGCTTAGAACTTCAGCTGTTTATTTGCAATAATAAATAAGGGGCATATTATGTACTACATACAGTGGATATGGTGATCTTCATGCATTACTGTCTAAATATGTGACATCTACAGTACAGTTGTAATATCTACTGCATATACTCTGCATATTGTGAACAGCAGGAAAAGATGCAAAAAAAACCCCAAACCATAAGATACACAGAAGACAGAAGACAGGAAAAATAAAGGGGTAGGAAACAAATTTCAGAGGGAATAATCACAAGGAAAACCATATATTTTCTGTCTTTGTTCTTCACTCTTTCTTTAAAAAAATAATCTAAAAATATATACCAAAAAACCTAGTAGAAAGACAGATTGCAGGGTTGTTCTCTTTATTGTAGCTGCTTATAACTTTTGCTAATGCTTCAAATACCTTTTAGCATCAAGTGAAATACTAGTGATATAGAAGTTCGACAACCCAGTGATATACTAGCAAAGTTTCATTTCAAGAAAGTCAGCTTGCTCTTTTTAAAGCTGGTGGTGGCAGTGTAACGATATTCACCTTCAGGTCTACAACTGGTCTAAGTGTATTCAAACCCATTTTCCCCATGGAAATGATGTAAGGACATTCATGGCAGCCAGCTGGGAAAGGAAAAGGACTGCAACAAATCTCTCAGTACAACATGATTTTTTACAAGTGGCTAGAAGGACTGAGTCACTAGTGGAAAGAAACTTTATGACGGCATTGGAGACAGATAACCTGTCATTTGTCCCTACCTGAATTGCTTTCGGCACTAGGGAGCTCTTTGAAGAAGTCTTCAAATCAGGTTAAAAAAATCTTTCTTAAGCCAAATGCCCTGATCTTACATTACAAAGAAGACAAAGGAACCAGCATCTCTACACTGTGTAGCAGGATTTTCTTATGAGCCAAAATATCTCAGAAGAAAAGAAGAAATGCTACATAATCTGTTGGAAGAGACACTATTGAAAACTTTTAGAAAAATGCTGAGGCACCCTTTTGCTTTGAGTAAGCTCCAGAAAGATATAACTGAAAATCTATTATAGTTACCTATATAATGTTACTTCACATTTTTTCCCTCCCAATTTGTGTTTTTTACGAAGAAAATAATATATATCTAGATTTGTACAGGGAACACATTACAGATGATATTAAAAAGCCATGACTTTTTTAGTCAAAATGACTATTCATCAGAAGGTCACAGGAGGTGATTTGCTCCCTCTATTCCACTCTCATGGAGTAATGTGTCCAGCTCCAGGGCCCCCAACATAGGAAGGACAAAGATGCTCAGAGGGCTCAAGCACCTCTTCTATGAAGAAAGGCTGAGAGAGTCTGATTTTTTCAGCCTGGAGAAGTGAAGTCTCAGAGGAGACTTTATAGTAGCCTTCCAATGCATAAAAGGGCCTACAAGAAATCTGGAAAGGGACTTTTTACAACGGCATGTAGTGATAGGACAAAGGGGAATGCCTTTACACTTAAAGAGGGTAGATTTAGATTAGATATTAGCAAAAGATTCTCACTGTGAGCGTGGTCAAATAGCGGAACATGTTGCCCAGACAAGTTGTGGCTGCCCCATCTCTGGAAAGTTCAAGGCCAGGTTGGATGGGGCTTGATCAACCTGGTCTAATGGAAAGTGTCCCTGCCCATGGCAGGGAGGTTAGAACTAGATGAGCTTTAAGGTCCCTTCAAATCCAAACCATTCTATGATTCTATGATACAATGATATCAGGGAGACTGGTTTTCTATTTCATTTATAGTAAAAGAATTCTTTCCAGAAGCATGCTCACTACTGGGCAGTGCTGACTCTTTTTTCTCTCTCTTTTGTTTTTGTGTGTGTACATGAAACAACGGGGTATCTGAAAGCAACAAGTGACAAAGAAAATTAAAAGCAATTTCAAAGCGACAAATGCAAACATATAATTTATGCATATCAGATACTTTAGTATCAGACTCTCTAACTTGTGTTATTTAAAACTCATGTCTCAAGATACTGTTGTCTTTCTTCTGCAGTACTCTGTCACCATTTCAGCCTATCCTCATTTCACTCTGATTTTCTCAGTTATTTTCTGACTTTTTAGAAATCATACACAGGAAGCAGAAACTCATTATTCTCACCAAAGAAAAAAATATTTTTTTAAATTCAAACTTTTCCACTCCGAGCTTTCAGACTAAGGCAACACAGATTTCTCTATAATTGTATTTTGGAAAATGCTTCTTATGTCTTTTCTGTTTATGCAGAATATATAAAAGCCAGTTTGAATTTTTAAAAGTCATTCTTTTTCAAAGTGTGCATGCCTGAAAGAATCATAATGTACTTGATTAAGTAGCATATAATATCTGTAATCTTGGCAACTCACAAATTCTCTGAAAGAGCTCATTTTGTGCCAGGTTCAGGGTATAGGAAGTTGTAAGAATTACAATGAAAGGAAAGTGATGACTTTCCTGGTAAAGTTACATTTAAAAAATATATAAACACTTCAGGGCCATTTATTCAATAGAGGTAGTCTCACATTTTCACATATAAGAATAAACCTTGCTCAGTTTGATTACATGGGAGTTAGATCTGTTCCCACTGATTTTAGCTGAGTCAGTAGGTAATCCAGTTAACACCAAGTGATCCACTCAAAGGAGACATATGTACAGGACTCAGAGTTAACTATTGAAAATGTTTTAAAATTAATGTCAATTTGCTGGCTTTAGCTGCTCTGCTGAGACCAGCGATTACCGTGACATACAGGCATGCTGACAAAAACTGATCCCTATCTTTGTTCTCAGCTGACAGGAATAAGGGATGAAAGATTACTTCTCTGTCACATGACAGGAGGTGTAGTCAGTTGATTGAAGCTTTTCCTGTTGTAATTACCTGCAGGGATGTTATTTCATTATATTCTTTAAAGTTTCTAGTGGTGCAGTAGGCATGAGAGTGGAAAACATGAAATCACTGTGGTAATATGGATTTCAGTTATGAATTCTCTCTTCCCTTTGTCCCAGATAGTCACTGTTAGAAAGGTTAAGAGTTTTGATTGATTTTTCATTCATTTGATCTTTTTCTACACAGCCCAAAACATTTGTTTTAATGTTTCAAATAAACTGTAAAATAAATAGCTGTATTTTATTAAAATTCCTTTTCTCTATCATAAATCGGATAATTTTTTTAAATCATTAGCTCCATATGCTAATTTTGTGGTTACTAAATGTGTAGATTATCCTACTTAGGTAAATTCTGTAAGAGATTACCTTTCAATGACTTGTGAAAGCAGCAATAAGGCCATAAGAAACATTTAACGACCTTGTTGAGATGGTGGCGTCCTTCTTCCAGTATGGTGGCTTTCTTCCAGTAGCTGTCTTAATTCAGGGAAGCCGAGCAGCTGTGTACTCCCCAGCAAAATCTGACATGTCACATCTTTTCATTTATTTTCATTAAAAATAAACTTTCGGGTTGA